>NC_039245.1:214918-397418 GCF_003368295.1 Carassius auratus
TTCAAATAGTCTTGCACACTTAAACGGGTCACAAAAGACCTGCATTTAGCTCGTGTTGTGTTATAATGGATGTATTGTGTGCATTTATGGCAATAATTTATTTTAAAAAGCTCTAAAACAAGAATAAATTCGTTAGTTTTGAACTTGTGACACTGTACGCGCTGATCAGAGGCAGTGATTTCAGATATAGGCAGCCGCGAATATTTCATTTTCACACAAACAGTTCAAAAACATCTTAATTTAGCTCTTGGTGTGCTCTAATTGGTGAATTGTGTGATATCGCTGCAATACTTTATTTTTAATAGCTATAAAACAAGAATAAACTCGTTTTTTTCTGAGCTCGTCATTCCACACGCTGGTGCTCAGAGCGGTGATTCATCTCTCGTGTTTCTCACGTATCACTGACCACACATCAATTATTAATGAGTCCTGACCTGATAATAATCATATATGTTGGTTTAGCTTGTCAGTGTGAATTAAATCCAAGTATTTATTTGTATTTTAACCGATTTAAAAGTGAAACCAAAAGACAGTCTCCTCCCTTTCAGTCGAATTTCCCTTTAAGGAATTGAACCTGTAGGGGCGCATTTTCTCTCAGACAATGTAAGTCTCAGCACATAATACTCAAACAGAGGGACAGAGTGAGATGAGATGTCTGACAGTTTTTTAATTTTCTGTTATCCATACAGTGTTGTAAAGTCGTGAAACTATCCATATTTACTCAGAATGACTTTTTTTTTTGTATGAAAAAAAGTTTTGAAGTGTTTGGAATTTAAAAATGCAGGACAATTAATAATTCCATTTTTGCTGTCATTTAAAAAAATCACCACGACAAAACCGTTCAAGCTATCCAAAATCCTTTGGCAATTTAAGTTGTTTAAAATGTTTTGGCATCATGTAGACAAAGTTTGGTGTGTATAGTGTTACTCTCCTCTGAGCAGTATGCATTAATTCACAGCTAAATGTAAAAAAAATCCGCATTCAAATCAAAATAGCTGACTTCCTGTTGATCGTAGCTGATGACTGTGAATTAGAAAGTTGTCCGTCTTGATAAGAACAATTTTTGTTCCGAGTTTGGTGTCTGTAGCTAAAACTAACCCCCCCACTTTTGACAAAAGGTGGCGCTATAGAGTGCCTCTTCCACGCCCTCTTATGAACTTTTGCCAGTGTCTAGTTATCATAAATACTGATATGTGTTCTGAATTTCATGAAATTCTAAGTATGTTATATGCCTTAAAATCACCTGAGAAGTATTGAAGTTTGACATGTTGCCACGGCAACAATATTTTTAGATATCAATATCCCCCTAGCAGATTAATATAGGCTGTGTTTTAACATTATTCTGATGAAGTTTGAAGCAAATCGAGTAAAAATAAGATGCTGAATACAAAGCATTTTGAAAATGACACACTTCCTGCTGCCAGTTGGTGGCGCTATAACTTTGACTCCTAATAGTCACATATATGCGATCGACATCATACAATGAATAATCTGATGAAGTTTTATTAAAATCAGGAAATGTATGTGGATGGTATTAGACACTTCCTGTTTCTCATTTCTCGCCATAATTTCAACGCCTTGCCACGAGCAAACCGTTTGAGATATCAAAAATCCCCTGGCAATTTTTCATCCCCATTGTCTTGAGATCATGTTGACCGAGTTTGGCGGCAATCGAGTAAAAAACCTATGACAAGTATTTCAAATTCCAGAGCATATGCTTTTTACATAACTCTAAATAGCTGACTTCCTGTTGGGCGGAGCCTATAACATGCAATACGCAAGTTGTTAGGCACGATGAGATCTAAATGTGTACTGAGTTTCATATTAATACGTGCAAGTATGTGTGAGCTATACATCAACATTTATGACTGTGTTCCAGGGGGCGCTGTAGAGCCCCTGTGCCACGCCCAGGTCCCAGACTCTGCAGGCTCCTTAAGGCCACAGATTCCAAAGTGTGCGCAAACTTTCAAGAGTTTTTGAGTATGTTAAGGACCCCAAAAGCCCCCACAACTTTGACGACAAATATGAATAATAAACCCCAAATAGCCAACTTCCTGTTGGGCGGAGCCTATGATATGCAATTCGAAAGTTGTTTGTATTGATGAGTTCTATATGTGTACCGAGTTTTGTGCGTCTACGTGCAAGTATGTATGATATATGGCCCTCAGCATTCCAGGGGGCGCTGTAGAGCCCCTGTGCCACGCCCGTGTATCAGTCTCTGCCCGGCCCTAATGGCCGCAGGTTCCAATGTGTGTGCCAATTTTCAAGACTTTTTAAGCATGTTAAGGGCCCCAAAAGCCCCCGAAACCTTGAAGAAAAATAATAATAATAAATAATAATAATAATAATAATAACAAATAATCCTAAGGAAAACAATAGGGCTCTCGCCCTCCAGGCTTGAGCCCTAATAATTAAAGCTGCAAGCAGCGATGAACGGGCCCTCGCACCCGGGCTCACCGGCAGCGAGTGGCTTTAGTAAATAGGTGAACGGTGAGAAATATGCGTTTAAACTCATAAATATAAGTAGAATATATCAATGTTTATTCCATATATGTGCCAATCTTCCTGTTGCCAGCAGGTTGCGCTATCATTATAATGGAATATTGGCCTTCAGATGTGTTCAGGGCAGGACTCTTATCGAACATGTGAAGTTTGGGGAAGATTGAACATTTTATGCCTCAGTTACAACAACTTCTCTTGCTGTGGCGAGATGTCAAATTTTGTCATGGCGCCATGGACACGCCCTTTAACAAAAACTCAAGATCTCCACAATTTAACATTGCTCAGGCCTTAAGATTAGACTGACCACAAAAAATACATTAATGTCAAAAGATTTCTAGGAGTAGTTTGTCGCAGCGTAAAACATGTCACTTCCTGTTGCCAGCAGGTGGCGCTATGACTATAACTGAATATGGGCATGAAGCTCTGTTAAGGGCAGAAGTCTTATCTAACATGTGAAGTTTGGGGCAGATTGGACATTGTATGTCTGAGTTACAGCAACTTCCTTTTTCATGGCGAAACATCGAAATCTGTCAGGTCGCCATGGACACGCCCTTTAACGAAACCTCAAGATCTTCGCAATTTAACATCGCAAAGGCCTTTAGATTTAACTGACCAAGTTTGGTGGTGATCTGAATAAATCTTTTTTCAGAGTTTGTTAAAGTACATCCCCAGAAAATGGCAAAAACAACACCAATTTTGCAGAGAAAATTCTAAATAACCGACTTCCTGCTGGGATTTGGATTTCCTACCAAGAGACTTTGTGGTAGGTATTTTGTAGGTATCTACCAATGCATTTACTAATGTTAAAAAATGAGACAATATTTTAATTTGTTACCAAATCCTTAAGTAATTAAAAGTGTTTTGTTATAAATTTATTGACCTATAAGCATTTGTGAAATAGTTCTGCTTGCATCACAGCTTGGTCGTCATCTGTGAGCTGAACAGTTTTACTGTTACATCCATGAGATTATATAAATTCAGATTAATGTCAATCACAGGGTGTCAGAGGTCAGTATCAAATGAGTTTGAAATTATGGACCCACTTTATATTAAGTGGCCTTAACTACTATGTACTTACATTTTAAATAATAATTTAGTACAATGTACTTATTGTGTACATACATGTTTTTACATTGTACTTATATATATATATATATATATATAAAACTACATGTAATTACATCTGTATTTAATTTCTGTAATTGCATTTATAAATACACTGTTGACCCATACTTTACACCTTAACCCACCCTTAAACTTACCCATACCTCCAACCCTCTCCCTAACCTTACCCCTATCCCACCTCAATAGCAGCAAAAGTGTTTTAAAATACAATATGAACACAATAAGTACATTGTACTTATTTTTTTTATGTAAGTACATAGTAGTTAAGGCCACCTAATATAAAGTGGGACCAAAATTATTATTTGCAGCACATTAAAATTTAATCACTGAAACTGTCAGAAAAGGATAAGGCCTAAGAGATTTCTTAAGCTGTAATGAAAACAGCACAATTAGCAACAACAAAAAAAAAAAAACAATTTAAAATAATATTTTTTTTTTCTGGTGATTAAAGAGATGTTTAAGTCCCTCTCTCTCTCTCCCTGTCTGTCTGCCACTCAGCTCATGCCCATCCCCCACTCACACTCACACACACACACACACACACACACACACACACTCAGTCAGCACACATACATTCCTCAAACAGAGGGACAGAGTGAGATGAGATGTCTGACAGTTTTTTAATTTTCTTTTAATCATACATTGTCGTAAAGTCATGAAACTATGCATATTTCCTCAGAATGATTTGATCTCTGTATGAGAAAATGCTTTTAAGTGTTTGGAAGCTGCAATTTAAAAATACAAGACAGTTAATGATTCCTTTTTTGACTGTCATTTCAAAAAATCACCACGACAAAACCGTTCAAGCTGACCAAAATCCGTTTGCAATTTAAGTTCCTCAATGTTTTTGCAACATGTAGATAAAGTTTGGTGAGTATAGTGAACTTTTCCTCTGAGGAGTATGGATTAAATCACAGCTCAATTTTTTTTCAAAAATCCATATTCAAATCAAAATAGCCGACTTCCTGTTGGTCGTAGCTGATAACTGTGAATTAGAAAGTTGTCTGTCTTTATAAGAACAATATACGTACCAAGTTTGGTGTCTGTAGCTAAAACTAACCCCCCCACTTTTGACAAAAGGTGGCGCTATAGAGTGCCTCTTCCACGCCCTTGTAAAAGCTTTTTCCATTGTCTAGCTATCAATAATACTGATATGTGTTTTGAGTTTCATGTAAATCTGAGGTTGTTATCTGCCTCAAAATCACCATAACAGAATATTCACGTTTGACATGTTGCCATGGCAACAATATATAAGATATCAATATTCCCACAACAGGTTTACATCGGCCATGTTTTGTCATTATTCTGATGAAGTTTGAAGCAAATCGAGTAAAAATAAGATGCTGAATTCAAAGCATTTTGAAAATGACTCAATTTCCTGCTGCCAGTTGGTGGCGCTATAACGTTGACTCTTAATAGTCACATATATACGATCGGTATCATACTTCGAACAAACCGATGAAGTTTGATCAAACTCAGGTAATGTATGTGGATGTTATTAGGCATTTCCTGTTTCTAATTTTTTGCCCTAAATTCAACGCCACGCCACGGGCAAACCCTTCGAGATATCAAAAATCCCCTCGCAATTTTTCATCCCCAATGTCTTGAGATCATGTTCACCGAGTTTCGAAGCAAACGGTTGAAAGTCCTCAGAGGAGTATTTCAAATTCCAGAGCATGCTTTTTTTAAACAGCCCTGAATAGCTGACTTCCTGTTGGGCGGAGCCTATGACATAGAGCGCAAAAGTTGTTCAGCTCAATGAGATCTATAAGTGTACTGAGTTTCATATAAATACATGCAAGTGTGTGTGAGCTATGGTTCAAGGTGTCTGACTGTGTTCCAGGGGGCGCTGTAGAGCCCCTGTGCCACGCCCGGGTCCCAGCCTCTGTGGCGTCCTGATGGCCGCAGGTTCCAATGTGTGTGCCAATTTTCAAGAGTTTTTGAGTATGTTAAGGCCCCCAAAAACCCCCGGAAGGTTCATAAAAAATAAAAATAATAATAAGAAGAATAATCCTTAGGGGAACAATAGGGCCCTGCGCCCATTGGCTCGGGCCCTAATAATAATAATAATAATAATAATAAACGGAGCAATTCCAAGAGGGTCCTCACACCATCGGTGCTCGGGCCCTAATAATAATAAACGGAGCAATTCCAAGAGGGTCCTCACACCATCGGTGCTCGGGCCCTAATAAGTGTTATACTAGTTAGCTCTGGCAGCAGAGGAAATAAACTACTCTTTCGATACCCGTTTCAGAGGGTGTGTGAAAACACTTCATCAGCAACATGTGAGTGTTCCTGCTTCCTCTTCTTCTGTCTGTAATTCTGTATCAACCTGACACTGCCACTCCAAAGGTTCCTTGTAATTGATACATTGCAAAAAGTCCACTACCACTTTACACATGCAATATACACAAAGAATTGTCCTTTTCAAGATGTGTATTTTCTTCCATCAAAGCAAAACAGCGGAGTCCATATGTGCTGAACACCCCAAGTGACTCTGTAGAGGACCAGGATGGCGATTCAAGGTATTATGCAAAGACAGGAGTTAAGGGTTTATTATTCCTTGAAAGTTTCTTTACTACAATGAATGTTGTTGATGTAAATGATACTAGAGTTGTGTTTTCTGTGCATTCTGTTGTCGTCAGCCTTTTTTTTTTTTTTTTTTGCATGCAGTAATCCGTGCTGGCATGATGTCAGGAGATCGCGAGTTTCACCATTAGTTCATTATTGTGCTGTATGTTTTTGTTTTGGACAATTTTTGATTGTTGTCTGGATGTTATGCTGGGTCATTTGTGAGTGCTCAAAGGAATTGATCACATAGAAATGAAATTGTAATCACTCTCAGGTCATCCGAGATGTAGATGAGTTTGTTTCTTCATCAGAACAGTTCTAGAGAAATCCGTCGCATCACTTGCTCAGCAATGGATCATCTACAGTGAATGTGTGCCGTCCGAATAAATCCGCTGATAAAAAAATCACAATAATCCACAAGTTATCCACATGACTCCAGTCCATCAGTTTATGTCTTGTCTTGTCTATGTCTTGTGAAGTGAAACCCATTTTTTAATGATCAAACCCATCATTGAGGGTTTTTGTAACTTTAAATCATTGCTTTCAGTATTGTATTCATGATATATTTTTTTTTTCCAGAGAAATATTCCCTTTTTTAATCAGGAGAGAAATAAGCACAAATGAAAAATTCTTTGATGTGAGTGGAGAACAGGAGATGTATTTTTTGACTGGAGGAAGTGTTATTATGGACTTTTAGCCAGAGGCAACGGTTTAAAGTAAAAAAAAAATTTGATGTATTTGTTTATCACGAACATGCAGCTTTTCATTTCACAGCATGTTATTGAATGGACTGGACTTGTGTGTATAACGTCTGAATTATTGTGATGGTTTTTTATCAGTTGTGTGAACTCATTTTGGTAGGCACCTGGAGGATCCATTGATAAGAAATTGATGTGATGCTTAATTTCTTTAAATCTGTTTTGATGGAGAAAAACAAACTAGTCTACATTTTGATGGCCTGGGGGTGAATTTTTGGATGAACTATTCAAGAAACACAATATATTTATGGCCTGATCCAGAAAAGAACTTAGTTAAAAGTTTACTACTACATTGTAAATTTAATGTGTATTTGAGATATTATCACTACTACCACTACTAGTATAGGCTAAATTATAAATCATAAAAAAAATCACCTGCATAGCGAAAAAAAAAAAAAAGTAAGTTCATATATATATATATATATATATATATATATATATATATATATATATATATATATATATATATATATATATATATATATATATATATATATATATTAGGCCAAAAAAAGAGAAAGATATGACAAATATCACAATTTAACATTGACGCCACATTTAAAAACCTAAAAAGAAAATAAATGTGCTGTCCTTTTTGACCAATCCTAAAAATTTGGTTTGTTTTTGCACCCTTATGTCATGCATCCTGGCAACTTGTCTGCTGCATTTTCCCTTTTTGTTTGTTCTTGTTTTGTTTTTTCTTTCTTTCTTTCTTTCTTTTTTATGGCCCCATTCCCATTTCAGAGAACAAACTCCACTAACTGATGAACAGTTGGTAGCAGGGTAAGATTAAACACCATTCTGAACCACCTCTCCTTTCTTCAGAGCACCCCATCTTTGTTCACCTTTTCTCCCTGATAATTTGTGATGTGTGTGTGTGTAATATATATATATATATATATATATATTCACAGAAACGCATATATGAAATGGAAAATGTAATCTGGGAAACTATGAGTAATTGTGTGTTATTTATTATGTAATCTAAGATCACGATATCACCTTTAATCTAATCTAGAGTAACCCATTTGAAAAAGTTGCAATATTATAATTGTTACATTCTTTGTAATTCATCATTCCACAATAATAAATTGCCTGGGTTAATTTTGCAATCAAGAAATATCATTCAATCAAATGCTGTACAGGTGAAGGGCCTGCATTACTGCAATATTCCTAAACTCATCACATTTAAAGACCCGTTTTCCTTTAACCTTTTCCCCTCACAAAGTAATTTCACCACTGAAAGAGATTAAATCAGACCACTGACTTTTGGACCATGGGCTTTCTTGGGTTTGCTTCTCTCTAAAAAGCCTTGTCTGAATGGGTGAAATAGATACAGGACAGGTTCATCCTCACTCTGCCAGATAGATCTAATCACCACACATTCTCAACTCATAGAGGTTATTGGTATATTTAGATCAGAAAACAAAAAGTCCAGAGGCTTTACCAAATAATTTCCCCAATGTCCCGTCCCTTGTGAATCCCATAGAAATAATAGAGCGTATAATTCTCAGTGCTGAGTAGATTAGATCTTGAAAGCCAATCAGACCCACCACTGTAATTGACTGATTTTAGTTTCACCTCTTCTGTGTTCACTGTCAGTTATGGCTTTTTTGTTTGTTTGTTTGTTTATTTCCCTTAAAAGGTTTTCTGATAGTATTCTTGCCACCATCTTGGCCACCAAGTCTGATATGTGCGGCAAGAAGTTTGAACTAAAAATAGACAATGTGCGCTTCGTCGGACATCCAACCTTACTGCAGCCTCCACATACTGTTCAGGTGAGACATGCCAAATGTTTAAATGAAAGATGTCCGGCCAGGATGTGTCTGATATACATATGATACCATTCAAAAGTTTTGTGGTCCGTAAGATTCTGAAATGTTTTTGAAAAACGGCATTTATTTGACCAAAACAGTAATACAATGATATTCTGAAGTAGTATTATGATTTAAAACGACTTTGTAATTTATTCCCATGATGCAACGCTGAATTTTCAGCATCATTCCTCCAGTCTTCAGTGTCACATGATCCTTCAGAAATCATTCTAATATGCTGATTTGCTGCTTAATAAAAATGTCTTATTATCAATGTTAAAAAAAGTTGAGCTGCTTCATATTTTTCTGGAAAACAAAATCTGATGGAAAGTTCTAAAAAAACAGGTTAATGTTATAACGGTCTTTACTGGCACCTTTGCTCAATGTAACACATAATTGCTAAATAAAAGTATTTTTTCTTTAAAATAATAATAATAATAATAGCAATAAAAGCTTACTGACTGCAAAAATGACTTTTGAATGTTGCTGTTAGGTCACAGTCTGAGGGTGAAGGAAATTATTTTGAACTGTATTTTGGTGACCATTTATTCTTTCCATAAACCTCTGCAATGTTTAGTCATCAGGAGACTCTGTGTGATGTATGTATGATTATATATTGCCAATGCAAAGGTGACTACCATCACAGGCTAAGAGCTCCACCTTCTGTTGGAGAGAAAATATGTTAGTCCTCTTTACCAAGAAATAATACTCTGCATTTGTTGAATGAAAATGTAACATTATTTACCATCTCAGATATATAACACATAAAGTCAAGCTGCACGTAAATTTAGTATTGATTCAGATTATTAAAAGAGCACTTTGTCTGTTATGTATGCTGCATCATGATCTGTTATACTAACCTCCACAATGAAAGTGTAATCTACATAGACTTAAAAAATAATGTATTTCACATTTAACATTTATTTCTCAAAAATAAATACTATGTAGTGTCTTATAAGGCTGTACTTCTTTTAATAATCTGAACTTCATTACTCTTTATGCAACCATTAAGTAATGCACTGTTATGATACAACATTAAAAGAAAGCAGAAGCAGAGTATTATTTATTGTTGCTTTAAGAGTATCAACACATTAATATTTCTTGAAATACATGCTTAATAATAATAAGGGCTTAATCTAATTCTATTTATTCTATTTATTAACAATGTTGCTTTCACCAGGTCTCCAAAACTGACCCCTCCCCCAAAAGAGAACTGCCCACCATGATCCTGTTCAGTGTCGTTTTTGCATTAAGGGTAAGAAAACTGTATATTTCAACTCTTAATGAACACAAATCCATTAATACATATGTAAAAGAAAAAAAAATTAAAATAATAAACTATCATGAATTAAAGTGAACAAATATTTGCACACCACTGTTTGAGATACAGTGGTCAACAAAAATAATAAGATACACTTAAAATTTGTGATTTTAATCATGACATTAAATCTATAAAATATCATACCAAATTCAAAGTATTTTAAATAAAACATAAAATTCCAGTAAAACATGAGTTTGCTTTTCAGTAAGTTATACTGTATAAAACAGTTATTTTGTTCTAAATTGGGGTGCAAATGTAGAGTATCTGAAGACTTATCATTTGGTTTGATCATAGTTTGATATTTGCTACATATTGCAATAAAATGTACTCATTTCTAATGTATAAACTGCAAAATGTACTGTACATTTAGCAGTTAATACATTAGAAATGTGTACATTTTATTGCGATCTGGAGACTTTGATCAGTTGCTTTAACCATGGTTTGATTATTTGTTATTTTGAAATAAAATGTATGGAACTGAATCAACGAATCAGCTGTTTGTGAAACTGTGAGGTCAAGAGTGTAGTTTTCTCAGAAAGGGTGTGGGCTGTGATAAGCCTCCAGTGTGCTGTCTATCAGACTGAGTGACAGGGAGGCGGGACTCTGCACAATCAGACTGCACACGATCAGACCCACCCCTGTGCAACCATGACTCGACACGGCAGAGTGCTGAGTCAGAGCTGCAGCTGCACAATATGCAAACTCACGCTCATATCAGTTCACCAGCATGCCCACTCCCTTTCCCGGTACACGCCCTCCGTCACTGTGCTTACCATTAATCTGCAAATTTACCATATGTGCACATTTGAATCAAAATATTCTATAAAATATTAGGTTGCTAAAAGGTTGTGTTTTTGGTTGGGTTGTACTTAATGCTCCCTCTACGATATCAAAATTATTTTAATACAGAATGTGTTTATCACAGAAGAGGTTTATTCAAGTCACAAGTTAATGCAAGTGTAATGTATTTTTTAACAAATTAATATAGACAAAAAAAAAGTGTCACATCCATGACCCAATGATCAAATTAATATGACACACGTCATGTATTTCGGTGAACTGTTTAATAACTTGTCGATTTAACGTAATACCTTATTATATATAAAATATAAGATATATAAATAGATTATACATTATAATTAGATTATATAACCTTCAGTTTATAATTGTTCTTTGATGTGTTTAATAAAGATTCATTTTGTGTTTAATCATGTAACTATGGTGCTTTAGACATGCACGTTGGTCCTGTATCTGAAAAAACAAAAAAAACAAAAAAACATTTGCTGTGTGAAAGGTATTTGTGAAAAAAAAGTTAGAAGCAAAAACAAAGAGCAACAAAGTCAGCTTTTTGCCAGAGCTGTACCTGTAATTATTATGGTCAATGACAATGAGTCCAGGAAAGGGAAAAATGATCTAAAATGTACAATGCACGCTAATTGCTTAGAAATGTACTACTAATATGTTGGTTTTGAAGATTACATTTAATGACTCACACCATGAATATATATGACTGTTAAACCACATGATTTTGATTTGAACAAAATAGTTTGAAATATAAATAATCATACAAAAATATTTTATTAGAATATTTCTTCTAAGAAATAATCATAATTATGCCACACTACCTTTTTTTTTTTTAATGCATCTATTTATTTTCCAGGTCTATTTCAAAATCTATATCGAAATGAATTTAAATACAAATTAAAAACATGCTCATCAGAGAAAAGGTGTAATCAATTATTGCATTTTAAAGTTGTGTAATGAATTAATAGATAATAGCAAAAATGTGCATCACGTCACTGACATCAACTGAACAATATCCATCTTTCATCTTGATTTTGTGCCTTCTGCAGGCCAACGCAGACGCCTCAGTCATCAACTGTATGCATAACCTGTCTCGTCGCATTGCCATCGCCCTGCAGCACGAGGAGCGCAGGTGTCAGTACCTCACCAGAGAGGCCAAGCTCATGCTGGCTGTGCAGGACGAGGTCACCACCATGCCTGAGAGTGAGACATCTCGTTCCCTAGAAGTGTGCAGTGTTTGTCCTGCTAATAGAAATACTGAAGGTGTTACATGATTTTCACCAAGCTGTTCACCTTTCATTATAGCGGACGGCACCCCACAGTCGCCGTTTCGCCAGATCCTTCCCAAGTGCAAATTAGCAAGAGACCTAACCGAGGCCTATGACAGGTGAGTCGGTTTATGTTGTACGTCATTTACCCAAGCACTCTTGTCAGCCTGGGTTAGAGGCTTTGACAACAACACAACAGATTCCCCTCATAGGGGTTGGTTATGGTTAGGAGTGAGGGATAGGTTAGTTAGGGCTATAATTGATCTAATTGATCGTTTTGTTAGGGGTGAGTGATGTTTTTACAAAAATTATGTCTTAATATATTCTGGGATTTTGTCAATAAAAAGAATTTTTGGCAGTGTGTTTTTGTCCTTGGCTGGTTTAGGCCAGTCGTGGACAGCTGAGTCCCAAAACATTTTTTATATTCTTCATATTCTGTGCGGTGGTTAGCTCACAGCAGCAACAGAAATCTACTTTTTCACTAGTCAGTATTAAAAATCAGTGAATACTGTAGCACCAACTTTTTTATAAACATATTTTTGGTCTGTCCAATTTATAATGTTAGGAGACAGCATTGTTTATCAGGAAGACTTTTAAGGACTTATGGACCCAGAAAAACTTGAATTCGATAAAATGTTTGTTTCTATTATATTTTATTTGATATTATGTTGTTGGATGTTTATTTTGTACCTGCCATGTAATAGTCAATGAAGCTGATATGGCAATACATTTAAATACAACCAACCAGGAGTAGTCCATATTTGCCACCTTAATTGATTTCCAGTGGCATTTTTACTTTTTTCTTAATTTTATTAGATGCGTCATCTTTTATGTTAAATTCTTACAATTAATCTATAAATTATATTAGAATGATGAGACTATAGAGCGGTACCAATCAAATGAAATGTATATTTAAATGTATTTACACTGCAGTTGCGATTGCAGAAATAATGCTAAGAGAGTAATGTTTGAAAAATATTTTTAAATGTTACACGGTTATTCAAAAAAAAAATTACATTAGTATAATTACATTATACTTTAAATATTAACTAAAAGCACCAGTAGGTGTTAATAATGATTGAGTTTGTGTGGAGTTCTTTAAATATTAACATATTCTGCACTAAAAGAACAGCTTTCCTCATTTTTGTAATTATGTTATTGGTATTGTTTTCAGTCTCTGCACAACTGGAGTGGTTCGGCTTCACATTAATAACTGGCTTGAGGTCAGTTTCTGCCTGCCACATAAAATCCATCGTGTAGGAGGGAAACACATCCCACCAGAAGCTCTTGAGTGCAGCCTAAAGGCCATTCGGTGAGTCACATGCCCTCATCATGTTGCATTTCAGCAAGCTAGTTGCTTCCAGTTATTTTCTGGAAAACATTAAAACTTTTATATATATATATATATACTTTTGGAAGTGTGTTAAGACAAGCAGTATTTTTAAACGATCTTGCATTGTCAAGTGCACTTGCTAATAAGACCAGAGTGTAATTTGAACTGTAAGTAGTGTTGTGATGCTGTGCCCCCTGCAGGCCGTATCACGCACTGCTGCTCCTGGACAACGAGAAGACCTTACTGGCTCAGCTCCCACTGGACTGCTCTCCTGCTCTGGTCCGGCTCATTAAGACCTGCTCAGCCGTGAAGAACCTGCAGCAGCTGGCTCAAGACGCTGACCTGGCTCTCCTACAGGTCCAAGACGAGATAGCACTGTGCACTTTTATCAGCCTTGTCCTCCCTTAATGTTTGACACATGGAAAAAGTTCACTGGTTTGACAAAACGTAGTTTTGGCAGAAATCTAATGCTGTGCTGACCCCCACAGGATAAGGGAGTAACATGAAGTTATACTTTAAGTTACAGCAGTTGCTTTTGTTATAGCTAGTCTTATACTGCCCCCTAGTGGACAGACTACACTAAAAAACTACTGTTGTAAAAACATTATGCGATGGCTAGAGCTTAACTATTTTTAATCTAAAACAGTGATTCTCAACCTTAATGACTCCGAGGCCCTGTATAGTTCACAACAATATTCAAAGGCCTGGCACTCTTTGTTTTTTTTAAATTAAATTTCAGGATTTCAGAAGTTTTAACCTTTCTTGAATGTTCCCACTCTTTTGATTTGTATTTGTTTGTCTGCTTGTTAATTTTAATGAATGAATAGAATTTACTTTTAATGGCTGAATTTACATGTCATGCATGGTGGATTACAATTAATGATAAAGATTTTTACAATTTCTACATGATAATGTAAATTCATAGCAAAAATGAACATAGTGTTATAAAAAATTTTCATTCACATGAGTGAGAAATAATATATATAGAGTTTAAAAAAAAATATATATATATTTTTTCTTTTTTTTTTTTTACAAATGTGGGAATCTTGGTTCTTTTAAAGAAAAATACTATTGTTTAGAAGTTAAATTAAGGAAGGAAATAGCTGCATTTATTAGTTGTTTTCCCTTATTTTAAACCTTATTTTGTCATTTGTTTCATCAGTCCCCTTGAATGTTTTCTCAGTTCCTCTAGTGGTTGAAAACCAGCGACCTAAAATGTTCCATTGCTTTCCTCAGGTCTTCCAGATAGCTGCACATCTGGTATACTGGGGTAAAGCCATCATTATCTATCCTCTCTGTGAGAACAACGTGTATATGCTCTCTCCCCATGCAAACATCTGCATGTAAGTATGTGGTTTCGAGAAAAAAGCTCTAAGTTGGTTTGCATTTTCTGTTGTACACACTTTAAAATCTGTAATTCTTTCAGAAATCTCAGTGAGAATATAAGTCATGATTTCATGTCTCTCTCCTCCAGCTATTCTCCTTTGGCTGAGCAGTTTGCCCTCCAATTTCCAGGCCATGACCTGCCCTCCATGTTAGCTAAATTCTCACTTCCTGTGTCTCTGTCTGAGTTCAGGAATCCACTAGATGCCCCTGTGCATGAGGTATGAGTCTAAAGTGGCCTTTTCACTATTTCTGACAAACAGCAGACAGGAAGCCATGTGCGGTCTCAGGTGACCAGATGTAATGAATTCTAATCAGAATTATACAATTTTACATTTCTGTAAATATTCTGAATAATTATGTATGAAATAATAATTTTATAATTATTTGAGTTGAATAGTCTTAGAAAACCTTTTTTTTTTTCAGACATATTGCTGATCATTTGTTTTGAGTGGTTATATTCATACATTCATTATTTTACTATGTGAATTAACAGAGTAATGGATGCTTTAAATGGATCGAAGTTCTGAGCTACTGCCACTAGGTGGCAATATGCAACAATTGTATGTGAAAGGGGAAATTAGAGTAGTGTTGGACTTGTTTCAGATGTTAGCAAATATTTGCTGGAAAGTAAAGCATTTCTTCATTTGGATCTGACTTAACCTCTGTTAGGGTCAAGAACTCAGGATTTGTGTGATTAGCATTGTCAGTTCACCCCTGCTTGTAGAGGCTGTAACTACACGTGGCCTAATGGTTAGAGGGTTGGACTCCCAATCGAAGGGTTGTGAGTTCTAGTCTCGGGCCGGACGGAATTGTGGGTGGGGGGAGTGCATGTACAGTTCTCTCTCCACCTTCAATACCACGACTTAGGTGCCCTTGAGCAAGGCATCGAACCCCCAACTGCTCCCCGGGCGCCGCAGCATAAATGGCTGCCCACTGCTCCGGGTGTGTGCTCACAGTGTGTGTGTGTGTTCACTGCTCTGTGTGTGTGCATTTCGGATGGGTTAAATGCAGAGCACAAATTCTGAGTATGGGTCACCATACTTGGCTGAATGTCACTTCACTTTCACTTTCACTTTCACCATCATGTGTGTGTGTATCTGAGCAGGCCCAGCTCATTCAGATGGTGGTCTGGATGCTCCAGCACCGGCTGCTGTTTCAGCTGCATACGTATGTCTGTCTGCTGGTCCCGCCTATTGAGGAGGAGCCTGGTCTGCGGGAGGAGGAGCTACCCCTAGTCACACGCGTTACAGGCCGGAGTCTGAGCACGCCCAGCGCCCTGAGTTTCGGCTCTCCCAGTATGTAACCCAGCAAGCTCCAACTCCACACATAAACACACACACATAAGTGGAAATATACTCCAATGATCAAATAAAGTCCCAGTAGTTTCTCTCATTTTCCCTCTGCAGCAAGTAGCGATGACATGACCCTCACGAGTCCCAGTATGGATAACTCGAGCGCTGAGCTCCAGACTGGAGGAGACTCTCCTCTCAATAAAAGAATGACAGAAACTCTTCTGGCCAGCCTGACTGAACATGAGCGGCAGGCCATCCTCCGTGTCCCAGCAGCACAGAACCCCGAGGACCTACGCTTGTTTGCCAGGTGACAGAGTGTCTTTTATTGCAAATTTTTACAATCTCAAAGGTAGTTTTGTACAGAACAGTATATGTGATATTTAGTACTATTCTAGATTTTAAATTTGATGTTTATATGAAGTCTAAATGTTTCAATTAGAATCAAAAATTTTATATATATATACAATTTTTGATATATATAAATATATATATATATATATATAAATATGCTTTACTTGTGTTCTGAATATATACTTCTGTTGCCGCATTCAGAAAACCTTTAGAAAGTCACTGCAAAGATAATGTTACTGGAGCTACTGAAAAAGTAGTTTTAATATTTGTCTTGATGCCTAAATAAGCATAGGAACATTCATAAAATGAAAAAAATTATGTACATATAGGCATAATACCCTGTTCATGTGCACAAGGTAGCTTTGAATCTGATGGTCAGATTCAAGCATTTACATGCTAATGTTTTTTGGATCATTTTAGATTTACATCACCCCTTCAAAATTCTGTAAAAATATAATTCAGGCTAAAGCTCAGTCAGAGCAATTGAGGTGTTTATATAACGGCTTTTCAGTCCGATTGAGCTGTCAGTCCAGTTATAAACTGATTGTTTTGGTACATGTAAACTAGTGTTTTCTCGTCTTTCTTCAGGCTGCTGCATTATTTCAGAGGCCATCATCACCTGGAAGAGATCATGTACAATGAGAACATGCGTCGCTCGCAGCTGAAAACTTTATTAGATAAGTTTCGTAGTGTCTTGGTGATAACCAACCATGAGGACCCCATCATCTCTCTGTTTCAATCTCCACCTGACTAAACGGATCATCAAGCATGCATTCAATAGAGAGTGTTTGCTTATCATCAGTGGCTTAAAAAACCTAATTCACGAGTGAAATGCATTCATACATGCTCTGTTTCATAAGTGGATTATGAAGTGAGCCTTGCATAACCTACTGTATATAGATGTATTGACCAAAGATTTTTATGTCGTCATGATTTTACCTTGTGGTTTATTTTAATAAACGATTCAGGGGTTGTGATGTATTATTCATCCACTGGCAGGCATAAAATGGGTATTCTACCAAGCATCAACTATTTGGAGATCACTGTCTGATGTCATATATATTGTCATCAAGACCCAAAACACATGTCATGTAGGTTTGGTCTCAGCTTATGGGGACACCCCCATAAGCCCCCCCCCCCCCATCTTGTTGTAAAATACCAGTGATTTAATGGTGTTTTAGTATAACTGTATAATCTCAAAAATGCACTCTTAAAAAATATAAATCTGAGACTGTGTAATGCTTTACAACCAAACATTTTATTGAGATAAATTATTATGTACATTAGTATTTACACTAACACAAAATACTCTGCCACAAGGAAACAAATCTAAATAAATAAATAAATATAATAACCTTTTTCTACTATAAACACTATTTACCCTCCAGTACACTCACGTTTATGTTGACTGCAAGATTCTAAGTTAAGGTAACTTACAGGCTAATTGACATTAAGTTACTTGCTAACGTAGCATTCTATCTGGGTAATACTATCACCAGTTAATAGTATTTTCCACAGAATATGCATTTGAAAGCCTGGTCAGTCACTACTGCTAGTTTTTTTGTGGCTAGTTTGTTATTTTGCCTACTTACACTCTGACTCTGCTTTATGAAAAAGCTTCTTATGTCCCCTTTCTTCTTCTTGGGTGGCATCTACAAAGTACAAAAAGGGGCAAAAAAAAAAACGGAATATTAAAATGCTTTTACTCTGGCCTTTGTATGTGGCAGAGAGACAGCCCTTGTAACTTACCGTCGGCGTCGTCAACATGCGCGCGCACACAAACCACCCGCTCGCTGCTAGTGGAAGCACAAAAGTAGTTCCGGCCCGCGCGTGTAGCATGTCAGATACCCCGCGGTCAATCAAATTACGGCGTATCTTGTACTCAAGGCCGTAGCAAGTTTTTCAAAATTGCGGGGGGTGGATGTGGTTTGTTTATAAACAATGAAAATGATGAATACATTGACAGAGGGGTACAAAATGCAGGGCTTAAAGTTCTCCAGCACTGAACCCATAAATACAATGCTTAACAATGGCAGTTTGTCCCCCCTCCTCGTCAATTCCCTGCCTTCTTCATCACAGTTATGTTATACATAACATTGCCACATAACATTAACATTACCTCGAAAGCATAAACACTGGAAAAGGGAGATGTAAATATCCGTAAGTTTCCGCCTCCTCAGTAGTGATGTGTCGTTCTTGAACGATTCGTTCATTTTGAACGAATCTTTAATGTGACTCGGGAAGAACGAGTCGTCTCGGGGAGTGATTCGTTCAGTCGCGCATGCGCATTATTCTATGGGTTCTGTTCTAGTAGTAGTAATTCACCTGTCAGTCAATGCAGTCTTGAGCCGGAAAGATAATTGATTAGTTCATAGTTCGAGTCTATCGGGTTTTTGACTCGTTCCTCAATCACGTGACAGCCCAATACGTTAAACCCAATGCAGCATGAGCCGGAAAGATAATTGATTAGTTCATAGTTCGAGTCTATCGGGTTTTTGACTCGTTCCTCAATCACGTGACAGCCCAATACGTTAAACCCAATGCAATATGAGCCGGAAAGAGAATTGATTAGTTCATCTCATGAGTCTTCGGGTCGAGTCGTTCCTTAATCACGTGACAGACCCATACGCTAAAACCATAGACACTGACAGTAAAATAATGCAGATAATTGAATAGTTCATCTTTCGGTTCTTCGGGTTTTTCGTTCTTTTGTACTGTGATGTGACAACATTGGCTAGAGTAATTAGTTCATTTACAACTTTCTTTACAAAATGGGTGCGTAGTACTTATTTATTATTAGTATTATTTACTCTTACAGTAACGTGATGCATTTCTGGTTTCAAATTGTTGTTTTTAATTTCTGTCATGGTGGTACTTTTCCATAACACTGAATGTGGAAATAAAGAGTTGGTTATGCTTAAAATGTTGATCTTTTTTTCTGTCTGTTTGTTTGTTTGTGTTTAGTTGTGCAGTTATTAAATCAGATTGTCTGTGTAAACCATACTTTTGTAACATATGACACTTTATAAACATTCAAAACACTGTACATACTTTTGAATAGTTGTTTATTGTTTATTACAGAAAAGCTTTGTAACAAAGAGGACAACTATTCCAAAATAAATTAAAATAATAAAAATGTAAATAATTAAAAATGAAATTAAAATTAAAAGATAATAAAGCCACAGGGTCTAATAACCTTAACAAATGAACTTTAAAAGTACAATATAAAAAAAAGAAAAACTAAATATTGCACAACAAGCTATTCCCAAAATAATTTTAAACCATTTGAATAAAAAATAAATGAAAATTAAGAGATACTAAAGCTACGGAGCCTTATAACAATAACAAATTACCTTTTAAAATCACAACAACAAAAATATTGCACAACAAGCTAGTCTTTTTCTAAATAAATAAAAATAAATAAGCTTTAAAATAAATAACACACTGTGGCTATATTTTTAGGACTTGCTTTAAGGCATGTTTACATTATAAAAAAAAAAAACAAGCTCCCTGACCTTGGATGGGCTGAGTCTGTGAGTTCTTCTATCTGAGATAATCTGCCCAGTTTTAGAAAAAAAAATTCAGATGGCACGGATGTGGCCACAATGCAAAGTCTTGTCTTTGTGACTTCAGAAAGGCTTGTGTATACTGGTGAACATCTCCTCCACCAGGCCAGAGGGTCTGATGTGCGGGATTAAGAGTGGCTCTGCAAGGTTGGCCCGCATCTCCATCATAGCATCTGAGGTCTTAGAAGAGGTAGCAGAAGGCCTCAAACTTGCTACCCTCTCGTCAAAGTCTTCCCAAAACATGGCCCCTGCACTGGCAGTGCACCAGGATCTGAAACTCCTCACTCTGAGCTGGGTTAAAACTGTTAAAGCTGAAGTTATCATAACCTTAATGTCTTTAACATTTGTCTTTAACATTAATAATTCAAATTCAAAATGTTATTTGCTTTTAATGTATGTCATTATGTCCTTTTTTGAGCAATCTTCTTATACATATATTACACCAATATGTCAAGTCTGCCTAGGAAAAGCAATTATTATACCAGCAAACTCAAAATTGGAGTAAAAATGAACAAACTAGTCTATAAATACTTTTAATTGTAAGCTTGGATTATTATATTATTATAGCCTAGTGTTTATTTACCGATAGACAGTCAAGAAGACAAATTAATCAAAATTTTATTTATAACAGGGTTTTGTTTATTTATAAAATAATAACAAACCACAGATCCTCAACAAACAGTAACAAAAACACAGTGACAGAAATGTCAGAAATAGCGCATGGGGCTGTCACGTTATTAAGGAACGAGTCAAACTCGACCCGAAAGACTCATGAGATGAACTAATCAATTCTCTTTCCGGCTCGAGACCGCGTTGGTTTCGCGTATGGGGCTGTCACGTGATTAAGGAACGAATCAAACTCGACCCGAAAGACTCATGAGATGAACTAATCAATTCTCTTTCCGGCTCAAGACCGCGTTAGTTTTGCGTATGGGGCTGTCACGTGATTAAGGAATGACTTAAACCCGAAGACTTCTTGTCAGATAAGAGGTGAGATGAACTAATCACAGACTGAAGACCCAGGTGGTCCGTGTATCATCCGATCATTCAATTATTCCATTTAATCTGGCAAACCAAAAATGAAATAACGAATCAATATTTTGTTTTTCTGTTTTTCTGTATGAACCAAATATGAAAAGCTGACGTTTGTTTCATTGCTTTCAGCTCGAAACGGGAAATATAATAAACAAGGAAACCAAAACGAAATAATGGATCAAATTTACCTTTTCTCACTTGTTGTTTATTTGTTGTAGTAGGTCTAACTATTTCCCACGGTGCCGTCCTGCTGGCTTTGCGCATGCGCAATGGATAGTTTCAAAGGAATTGCGCTTACTTCCGCGTATTCCTCGCGGGGATAAAGAACATCTCGGTTACGTATGTAACCTTGGTTCCCTGAATAGGGAACGAGATGCTGCGGTGACGTCACCACGTATGGGAACACCTCTGGTGTGACGAATGTCTGAAGCCCTATACCATCCCGCCAATCCTATTGGCCAAATGGCGCATAGCACCACCCTGCGCATGCGCGCGCATGATATACCTGGGTGCAGCGCGCCATTTCGCTCAGATTTCATGACTGAAGATGAAGAGTTATCAAGGTACGGAACGGCCAGAACCGCAGCATCTCGTTCCCTATTCAGGGAACCAAGGTTACATACGTAACCGAGATGTTCCCTATCATAGGTCACTTCGATGCTGCGGTGACGTCACCACGTATGGGAACGATATACCAAAACGCCTGACGTACCTGATAACTGAGATCCGAGGAAGCAACTGCTCAAGCGGAGAGAACCCGGGAGCCAGGGGCCATCCTCACATCCAGACTGTAGGACTTGATAAAAGTGCTCGGTGAGGACCATCCTGCCGCAGCACAGACATCATCCATAGAAGAGCCACTGAGAAAAGCTTGAGAAGAAGCTACAGCTCGAGTGGAATGAGCCTTAACCCCTAAGGGCGAAGCGAGTCCGCGCGCCTCATAGGCCAAAGAAATTGCCTCCACCAGCCAATGGGACATGCGCTGCTTTGTAACTGCATGGCCCTTACTTTTATGTCCAAAGCAGACAAACAGCTGGTCAGATCCACGCCAAGGGGCTGTGCGATCCACATAAGTCTTTAAAGCTCTCACAGGGCAAAGACTTAGATCTCCTGACCCGGCCTCAGCAGGTGAAAAAGCTTCCAGAACCACTTGCTGAAAGCGAAAAGGGTTAGATGCGACCTTAGGAACATAGTTAGGCCTGGGCCGCAGCAGCACCTTCACAGAGCCTGGTGCAAATTCCATGCATGAGGGTGAAACAGAAAGAGCCTGTAAATCCCCAACTCTCTTGAGGGAGGATAAAGCCATGAGAAGAAGTGTCTTCAGTGTCAGGATTTTATCTGATACGGTCTCCAAGGGCTCAAACGGATGCCCTGATAAACCTAACAACACAATGGATAAATCCCATGAAGGAACTCGCACAGGGCGGAAAGGCCTCAGCCGTCGCGCACCCTGTATGAAACGAGAAACTAATGGATGACGCCCCACAGAGGCACCGCCTATGCATTCGTGGTAAGCTGAAATGGCTGCCACGTAAACCTTTAAAGTGGCTGGTGTAACGCCATCCGAGAAACGCTCCTGGAGGAACTCCAGCACTGAAGCCACTGGGCAGTAAACTGGATCCACATTATGATTACCACACCAGGCTGTAAACAGTCTCCACTTGAAAGCATATAAGCGTCTCGTAGAAGCTGCTCTAGAACTCAATATAGTCTCAGTAGTTTCAACAGAAAGACCGGGACATACTAATGCACTCCGCTCAGTGGCCACGCCCACAGTTTCCACAGATCTGGCCTCGGGTGCCAAATCAGCCCCTGTGCTTGTGATAATAAATCCTGTCTGATGGGAATCTCCCACGGAGAGCCCGCTAGCAGACTGATCAGATCCGCAAACCACGGCTGCGTGTGCCATCGCGGAGCCACCAGCAGCAGCTGTTCCACTCTGTCCCGGCGTAATCTGCATAATACCGCTGGGATCAAACGAATCGGAGGAAAAGCATACAGACTGGTCTTGGGCCAGCTGTGAGCTAACGCATCCACGCCCAGGGGCGATGGGGAGCGTAGGGAGAACCATAGCGGGCAATGCGTAGTCATGCTCGATGCGAATAAATCCACTTTCGCTTTGCCGAATATCCGCCATAAAAGATCCACCGTCTGGGGGTGTAATCGCCATTCTCCCTGTTCCAGAGCCTGTCTGGATAGCAGATCCGCTCCGAAATTCAATCGTCCGGGGACATGAATGGCCCGGATCGAGAGAAACTTGTCCCGAGACCACAGAAGAACACGCCTCGCCAGCCTGCACAGGGGGCGAGAGCGCAATCCTCCTTGATGGTTCAGATAAGACACAACCGCTGTGTTGTCTGATCTGAGCAGCACATGACGGCCGATCAGCAGATCCGCGAAATACTGGAGAGCCAGAAAAACTGCCAGTAATTCCAGTCTGTTTATATGCCAGCCGCGCTGAGCCGCTGTCCACACTCCGTGGGCTGGTCGCCCTCGACACACAGCTCCCCAACCAGTCAAAGACGCGTCCGTCGTGACAGTCTCTCGGAAAGCATAAATTCCCAATCGAACTCCTGACAGGAGAAATTCGGTTGACATCCAAATTTTTAGCGACATCACACACCGCCGTGTCACCGAAATCGTGCGATGCGGGAGACAACGGGGTGAAATATTCCGCCTTTTCGTCCACCACTGAAAGGGGCGCATTTGAAGCAATCCCAGACGAATCACGGGGGATGCTGCTGCCATTAGACCCAAGAGCCTGAGGCACAATCTCACCGTCACCGTGCGACCCGCTTTGAAGTGCCGGACGCATGACGCAATCGACTGAGCGCGCGGGAGAGAAAGCTTCGCTGTCATCGCGCGAGAGTCCAGATCTATTCCAAGAAAAGTTATCCGTTGAGAGGGAGTTAAAACACTCTTCTTGAAATTTGTTCGTAAGCCCAGGCTGTTTAAATGATTCAGCACAAGATCTCGGTGAGAGTGTGCTTGAGTCCGCGATTGCGCTAGCACCAGCCAATCGTCCAAATAATTCAACACACGAACGCCCTGGAGCCGCAACGGGGCCAGAGCTGCGTCCATGCATTTTGAGAACGTACGGGGCGCTAAAGCCAAGCCAAAGGGAAGAACGCAGTACTGATACGCTTTGCCCTCTAAAGCGAATCTGAGGAACTTCCTGTGTCTCTTGACGATCTGAATATGGAAATACGCATCCTTCAGATCGATCGTAATAAACCAATCGCTTGGTCGGATCTGAGACAGAATAGATTTCACCGTCAACATCTTGAATTTGCTCGGTCTGAGTGCAAGATTCAGACGGTGTAAATCCAGAATGGGTCGTAACCCGCCGTCTTTTTTCGGTACCACGAAATAACGGCTGTAAAAACCTGTCTCCATCTGAGAGGGGTGTACTTCTTCTATAGCCCCTTTGCTCAGCAGAGCTGACATTTCTTGTCGCAGCACCGCCATTTCCGTAGACTTCACCGTAGTGGGAAGAATTCCGCGGAAAGGAGGCGGGCCTTTCCGAAACTGAATGGTGTATCCGTGACAAACCGTGCGTAACACCCATTGAGGAATGCCGGGCAAGCGTTCCCACGCGGCCCGAAACAATATTAGCGGTTTCAAAACTTCCGCTCCCAGCAACGCCGTCATACGCGTTAAAACGACCGGACACGAAAAACCCGTGGTGTTCGTGCACCGGGGAAGCGTATGCGCCGGAGTATAAGTTCCGTTGAGTATAATCCTGAAACGTGTCCACGGCAGGAATTAGGCCAACAGATGGAACATCGGGCTCTTCCGCTAGCGAAAAAGCGGCGGCTGTGCGAGCCGTCATAAACGGGCCGTTTGTGCAGGGTCCTTGAGTCGTCCCTCGAACTCCAAAAGCAGGATTGCGCAGAGTGTCTGAGGGAGCGTCTATTATTACAGCTCGATCCAATGTTGCTCGAGGCGCTGTTAGCGGCGAGACAATCAATGTTTGAGCATGGGGACTGCAATGAGAGTGTGGGATGTGCGAAAGCGGTCCGACAGCGCTCTCTAGCGGAGGGCACAGTCCCTGGCAAGCAGCAAAAAGATCAGGAGCTGCTATTCGGCACCCGAGAACGAGAGGCTTTAGCCGTCGAGGTCAGGTTCAATCGCTTACGTTGACGCTGGTGCGCCGGAGGAAAAACCCTAGGGCCCCAGTCCTTACGAGGAGGCGTCATGGGTGTGGGTTCCTCTCGAGAGGCTGCTCGCTGGCGGTGAGAGGAGGTTGAGCGAGAACGCGCGGGCACTTGCCGGCGTTCGACCTCCCTGGGTCTGCGGGGAATCAGCTGGCGGAAAGCGGCTGATTGCTGTTTCGCTGCCCTGAACTTCTCCACTACTGACGTGACAGCCTCACCGAACAATCCATCCCTGGAGACAGGGGCATCCATAAGGAAAGATTTATCCTTCTCCTTAATATCGGTGAGATTAAGCCAGAGGTGGCGCTCAACCGAAATCAAACCGGCCATAGTACGGCCCACTGCACGAGCGGTATGTTTGGTAGCGCGTAGCGCCAAATCCGTAGCTCTACGCAGTTCTTTAACTGCCTCCGGTGTGATGCCCTCACCTTCATCCAATTCCTTCAATACTACAAAACTAGGCGTTCAAGGTGTTCGGCGAGAGTCTCTTCCACCGGGGGCATCATATTATAGCCATGGTTCGCCATATCAGAAACGGTGGCGAAATCCGCGGCCGCGGCGTTAGTAATCCGCGCCGAAAACGGCTGTTTCCAGGACCTCGAAACCTCCTGGTGGAGGTCCGGGAAAAAAGGCAAAGGCCTCCGGGGCTGTGTAGGTGTCCGACTGGTTAGAAAACGGTCGTCCAGCTTGGAAGAAGGTTGGGCCTCGGCCTTGTCAACCTCCCAGTCTAGCCCCAATTTACCCACCGCACGAGAAACCACATCCAACAGCTCACTGTAGGAGGGGGAAACACGCCTCTCCTGTCCGCTAGGAGGAAGAGGGCTAGTGTCAGTCGCGAAGTCCTCAGACCCCGAGGCCGCGGTGGATAAAACATCGTCGTCATAGCGTCCACAACCGAAGGAGATGGCGGTGCATGCCTCCGGTGTGGGAAGTAAATCCTCATTAGAGAAGACGACGGGCTCAGTATAAGTTTTATTCTGCAGCAGGGTAGGGGAGAGCGAGCGATGTGGAGAATATTCCAGCGCTGCGCTGTCCACAAAATCCATGTCGCACGTGTCACCCCAGGCCCTCGCCTCATGCGGTGCCTCGGCAGTCGCAGAGGTGACCTGACGGGGGTTAGACTCGAGGGCGACATTAGAGAAAACTTCCACCCTGGAGCGCAGTACTCTGAGCCGCAGGCCATCACAATGGGGACAGGAAGAAAGGCCGCTAAGCGCCGCCTGTGCGTGATGTAAACCAAGACATACTACGCACCTGTCATGAGTGTCCCCCGCCGTGATGTACCTGGTACATGGCTCCTTACATTTTCGAAAGCTCATCGCGTCCGCGAAGAGGAGTTAACACTGCTCGAAGAGATCGCTGGAGAACGCGAGACGATAGGGCACAGATGATTCGCTATTCCTGAAGGAATGAAATCTGAGCGAAATGGCGCGCTGCACCCAGGTATATCATGCGCGCGCATGCGCAGGGTGGTGCTATGCGCCATTTGGCCAATAGGATTGGCGGGATGGTATAGGGCTTCAGACATTCGTCACACCAGAGGTGTTCCCATACGTGGTGACGTCACCGCAGCATCGAAGTGACCTATGATAGGGAACGCGTTTTTTTTTAACAATCCCAGGCATAGTTACAGTATGTCCAATAACAATACAACACGCTCTAATAGATTATATTGGTTAATATAATATAATAAACCAATCAGAGATGGTTTAAATGTCCTTTGAAATCACGCTAACCACTTGTTTTGGTATGTTTGACATTTTAAGTAGATCATTAATTAAAACATTTATTTAGCAGATTATTTTATTAATAATGAGATCAATAAAAGCAATCAAAACGATATATATATATATATATATATATATATATATATATATATATATATATATATATATATATATATATATATATATATATATATTTCGTTTTGGTTTTAGGACAGCTTTGATTAAAAGATTTGATCCACTTCAAACGTTGACTACTTTATACACACACACACAGAGAGAGAGAGAGAGAGAGAGAGAGAAAACAAGTAGTTAGAATATAAATATTGAGAATATATAAAGAAAGTGTTTTTTTTTTATCTTAAGTAGCCTAGATAGAAAACGAACAGAGAGCAAGTAGAGGGTCCAGTGTTTTCTTTATT
Source organism: Carassius auratus (assembly GCF_003368295.1). NCBI lineage: Eukaryota > Metazoa > Chordata > Actinopteri > Cypriniformes > Cyprinidae > Carassius > Carassius auratus. The sequence goes on from NC_039245.1 coordinate 242,348, forward strand.
TAAATGCAAACATGTAAACAAATATGTAAAGAATTATGTGAAGTTACATATTTACATTATTTTTACAGTTACATTGTGTGACATAGGTAAGTAGTAGTTTTCAGATGTGAATGGGTGGGGGGTATTTTCTTGACGTCATCAAACCAAAGTAACAGCAAGCGTAGACTTATGTATCATTCCTGAATCCTGATATGAATCAGTCTTTGAAAGACCTATTATTATAGACAGTTCAGTGACAAATTATTAAACATAAACACTTGAATTTATTCCTTAAAGAATCTGAATCTTGGACGAATAGATTGAATAAAAGGCTTCTTTATTAACACAGTGACTTACCGACACCTAGTGGCGATATTACTTTCAGAAGTATCATAAAGTAGGCCTATCATTTCATTTTGTCATTACATATTTCTGTGTTAAAAATGTTGTATTAAACATTTCTCTCATTTCATTATACAGTTGTAATTGCTATGTAAAGGCATGTACAGACCTCTGATCAGCATTAAACTGTAAACAGGCCTAATACATCTAAAATCAACTTCAGACGCAGCTATCTCTGAAGGCTTAATTAATACTGATTTAATTATTACATGTATTCCAATTTAACATTATCATTATCATTAAGAATTTAACATTAAGGATGAGATAAATACAAACCCGATTCTCAAAAAGTTGGGACACTGTACAAATTGTGAGTAAAAAAGGAATGGAATAATTTACAAATCTGATAAACTTATATTTTATTCACAGTAAAATATAGATAATATATGTTGAAAGTGAGACATTTTGGAATGTCATGCCCAATATTGGCTCATTTTGGTTTCATGAGAGCTACACATTCCAAAAAGATTGGGACAGGTAGCAATAAGAGGACGGAAAAGTTAAATGGACAATTTGCAACTTATTAGGTCAATTGGCAACATGATTGGATATAAAAAGAGCCTCTCAGTGTCTCTCAGAAGTCCAGATGGGCAGAGGATCACCAATTCCCCCAATGCTGCGGCGAACAATAGTGGAGTAATATCAGAAAGGAGTTTCCCAGAGAAAAATGGCAAAGAGTTTGAAGTTATCATCATCTACAGTGCATAATATCATCCAGAGATTCTGAGAATCTGGAATCATTTCTGTGTATAAGGGTCAAGGCCAGAAAACCATACTGGATTCCCATATCTTCGGGCCCTTAGACGGCACTGCATCACATACAGGAGTGCTACTGTAATGGAAATCACAACATGGGCTCAGGAATACTTCCAGAAAACATTGTCGGTGAACACAATACACCGTGCCATTCACCGTTGCCCACTAAAACTCTATAGATCAAAAAAGAAGCCATATCTAAACATGATCCAGAAGCACAGGTGTTTTCTCTGGGCCAAGGATCATTTAAAATGGACTGTGGCAAAGTGGAAAACTGTTCTGTGGTCAGACGAATAAAAATTTGAAGTTCTTTTTGGAAAACTGGGACACCATGTAATCCGTACTAAAGAGGACAAGGACAAGTTGTTGTCAGCGCTCAGTTCAGAAGCCTGCATCTTTGATAGTATGGGGTTGCATGAGTGTGTGTGGCATGGGCAGCTTACACATCTGGAAAGATGAGCACCATCAATGCTGAAAGATATATCCAAGTTCTAGAACAACATATGCTCCCATCCAGACGTCGTCTCTTTCAGGGAAGACCTTGCCTTTTCCAACATGACAATGCCAGATCACATACCGCATCAATAACAACATCATGGCTGCGTAGAAGAAGGATCCGGGTACTGAAATGACCAGCCTGCAGTCCAGATCTTTTTTGTCGCATCATAAAGAGGAAGACCTAATTGAGCAACTAAAAGCCTGTATTAGACAAGAATGGGACAACATTCCTATTCCTAAACTTGACCAACTTGTCTTCAGTCCCCAGACGTTTGCAGACTGTTATAAAAAGAAGAAGGGATGCCACACAGTGGTAAACATGGCCTTGTCCCAACTTTTTTTGAGAGGTGTTGATGCCATGAAATTTAAAATCAACTTATTTTTCCCTTAAATTGATACCTTTTCTCAGTTTAAACATTTGATATTTCATCTATGTTGTATTCTGTTTTTATTCACATTGTCACAATTTTTTTGGAATTGGGTTTTATATTTAGGCCTAATACGACATTCTGTTTAAATGGTTAATAAAAATGATTTGTGATAGAAAATGACACTGATAGAATAATTTCTGGTGAGTGCAGGTTTGAAGTAAATTAATTTCATTTTTCAGATTTAAAAATTACATAAAAAAAAGATGTGGATGAAACCCTGATTTTATGCTTCACAAAAACGACAGTTTTCTTTAGGCTATTCATTTATTTTAGGGGAGAATTAAGAATAAAAAAATTCTGCTGGCAGAATTTGGAAGAATACAAATCATTAAAGCACAAATATTTGCATTTATCTTAAAGTAATTAGTTATTTTCCTACATAGCTGCTAAATATAATTTTTCACTTGCTGCCTTTCCATCCTAAGAAAATAGGCAGCAGAATTCTGCTCACTTGTTGCCAATTCAGACGAGATCTGATAAAGCCATGGATTTACAGTAGGCCTACTAAGTGTATAGTTACTTCAACCCTGATACTACATCAATAATTTGATAACTGAAGAACGGCACACAGCAGTAGGTAAGCTAATGCTAGTTTAGACATAACACAAGGAATAAATAAATTTGTTTTATTTGTACAGATTGCAATGTAACTGTAAAATAATGTAAATATTTAACTTCGTAGTTCTGTGCATACAGTATTTGTTTACATGTGCACTAGAACTGTTTGTAAGTGTGTATTGCTACTAGAACTTACATTTCAAAGTACATCTGTGCAATAAAGGTGTTCTATTCTATAAATTCAGTATAATAAAAGGATGTAATATATTTAACTGATACAGTAATTGTAAAATACTATAACAAACATTATTACAGTATGTCAACCATTACCTTTTTAATTATATTGTCACCTTTAATTTTTTTTTAAAATTCTGCTAAATATATATAACATGCAGTACATGCATCTTCAAGAAACATCTAACGCATCTCTTTCATCTTTGACCCTCGAACTCTAGCACTGTATATTCTAATTATATTTTATCTAATTTTTATTTATTTATTCTAACTGCTAGTTTTTCATCCAACACTAGCTTTCTGTATTCTTTTTCAATTATTTCTATTTTTTTGTATTGTATTGTATGTGTGTATGTAGATAAATAGATAGATAGATTGATAGATAGAGAGATAGATAGATATATAGTATTTAATAATTAATGATCTACTTAAAATGCCCCACATACCAAAACAAGTGGTTAGCGTGATTTCAAAGGACATTTAAACCATCTCTGATTGGTTTATTATATTATATTAACCAATATAATCTATTAGAGCGTGTTGTATTGTTATTGGACATACTGTAACTATGCCTGTGATCGTTAAAAAAAACGTGTTCTTTATCCCCGCGAGGAATACGCGGAAGTAAGCGTAATTCCTTTGAAAGGTCCGTGTACGTTTTGATAGTTTGTTTTCCAATTTGAAATGAAATAAGCAGAAACGAGAAAACGGCCCTTTATTCGTTTTTCGTTTTTTTGAAAAAAACGAAAAACGAGATTACTGCTTGATTTTTCGTTTTTTAGTTCAGAGGCATAAAACGAATAAATGACTTCAAAATTCGTTTTCCACATGTGGGCGGTCCTAAGACGCCCCCTTCCGCCGATTGGTCAAGCAAATCTGGGCACGTGACGTCATCAGTTGTCGCTCAGGTCTATGGCTACCGATTCTTAAACTGTGCAGGGCAGGTCCTGTTGGGCTTTCTTCTGTGCAACTTTACGCGTTTCACAGAAATCTTTACATCAGAAATATTAAATATTAGTCTGCCACCAGCCCGTTTTAATTAGCGGTGCGGAGTTAAATCTGTGTGGTGAAGCTGCGCTAGACAGCGCCGAGCGGGAGAGGATCAATGACCAGTGTTCGGTCAGCAGTCAGAACTTGGGTACCGATGATGATGAAATACATTTTTACTGAAAATGACCCGCGAGTATGATTGACAGGACGATAGCGGAGACAATTAAAAGCGCAATATAACGTCTGTTAACAAAAAAAAAAAAAAAAAAAATTATATATATATATATATATATATATATATATATATATATATATACAAACAAACAAGAAGGATGTGTTAATTTATTCAATATTTCATTAGTTGGTGACCCGGTGTGATTATAATAGCATAAATAAAAAAAAACACGTAATAGGCTATGTATGCCAATAGACAAAACACATCTGCTTTTCCTCTAGATCACTTTACAGTGTGATGGAAATAAACTTTTCTTAAAGCGTGTTGTATATCACCACAGCTTTATTGGCACCTGGCTTTAGATGTACTTTACACACTGTCTATTGCAGCTCAAAGGAGGCACTGTGAATTTACATTGCAATTTCATTCTAAGAGACTATTAAATGTGAAGTGACAACATGAAACACTACTTTTAATATATATTAAAAAACACCAGCAGTTGGTGGCAAGTCACCCTGATAATGTTTTAATACCAATTTACTCATTTAGGCTCACAATAAGCGGATTACATAATTATACCATGAAAAAATTAAAATAAATATTTATGTGTGTGTGTGTGTGTAAAAGCAGGAAGTCCAGTCCTGGCTGTTTTTTTCAATCCTTTATGAATTTCTTTCTTAAGCATGAATTCGAACAAGATCAATTAGTATTTTCAAAGCATTTTGGAACTCTTCTTGTTGGAAATTGACAACACGTTCATTTACATTTACATTTATTCATTTAGCTGACGCTTTTATTCAAAGCAACTTACAATTGCTATATATGTCAGAGGTCGCACGCATCTGGAGCAACTAGGGGTTAAGTGTCTTGCTCAGGGACACATTGGTGTCTCACAGTGGATTCAAACCCGGGTCTCTCACACCAAAGGCATGTGTCTTATCTACTGCGCCAACACCACCCCCTCATCGTTCAAAAAGAGATGCAATGTCAGGACACTGCATAGAGAACTGCCACTCCACAGCAACCTGGTCCTCTGTTGACTGAAATGGATACTGCCCAAAAGTTGAAACTGCTGTCAATGAAGATCTTGCTTCACGGTCATACCTGCCTGCAGCCTCCACTGCATTTGGCAAAAGATCCACAGATTCTCTCTTTTGGCTTCCTCCATGAGCCAAAACATAAGGAACCCCCTTTTCTAATAATAATAATTAGACAAAAGAATATGTATCTTATCAACATAATTTCAGTAATTTGATAAGGAAAGGGACTTTTAACAGATGATAGAAGGTAATTTACAAAATCGGAGGCATTCTTGACTCTGACACAGTCACGGCCTGTGGCATTTACATTGGCAGTCGATTGATTCAATTACATATGCCTGTACTCTGTAAGATTTACTGCGATAATTAACAGGGCCTATCATGAAATAATATTTGCCAAAAGTGTTAGATTTTCCTGAATGCTCTGTAGAATAATTTACATCCAAAGATTTTCAACATTACAATTTTTAGAGGAAACGTTCTTGAACTAAAAATAGCAAAAGGGAGACAGACACATTAACTGTCATAAATGGTTAATGAAAAGGGTCAACTCCAGATACATCTAATTGGGTGTCAACTCTGTCAATTTTTTCTGTCATAAAATTTTGTGGTTACCATTGTGCTGAAGAGTATTGCTGTCAATTGCGATTGTCACTTTGATTGAACTCATGAGCAGGTGCACATGTGTCGAATGTGTCCATCCTGAGCAAGCATTAATGGAAATTGTATGTTAAGTCAATGTAACTCAATTAGGTTATAACGGCTTTTCCCTGTTTTATGTTTCAACGACCTGATTGAAGTAGGTCACAGCAACGACATTAGAATTTCTATGTAGAATCAGGTAGAAATACCTCCTTAAAGCAACCAGATTTAAGATCCACTGCTCTACAGGTCCAAGATTGTATGAAATAAACTAACTTCCTTAACTCTATGTAGCTGTTGTGCTTGTCTAATTGTTTTCTTTTTTTTCCTTTTAAATAAACAGAATCACACAATTGAAAGAATATGGCCTGAAGTAAATAACAGAGTGAATTATCCAGTGAAAGGGGCACTGATGCAATTAGTGAACCAGGAGGAACTGGACATGGAAGATGACCTGACACGTTATTGCCTGTCTGCACTATCTTGTCAGGATGCTACAGTTGGTCTTGCCTGTGTGGTGCAAGTGTGAATTATATAATAGGCATGTGCAAGTATCAACATTTCATATCACAGTAATTACTTAAGGTTCAAGTTTTTTAATATTATTGCCATAAAGAACAGGTTTTAAAAAAATTGTCTTTGTTAATGACAAGTTTCAATTTTTGTGATGTATATTAAAATATCATGCAATATGGCAAAAAAGTATAAGTTTCAGATTTAAGAAACAAAATTAACCTAAATAAGCTAAATGCTAATTTAAATAACCCTAATGCAAACATTAAATGAAAACAACACTTTGTAAAAAAGATAAAATTGTGGTTGCTTGCCCATTTATGATCAATCAGATCAGCCACAAGCTAATAAATTTCAGCAAAGAATTTATTATCAAAGCAAGGGAATATTCTAAAATGCTTACAGTTTTTTTTTCAACTGCTTACACACAAAATTATTATGTCACACAATTTCTAAAACCAATTTCTAAAGACACTCAGACACCAGAACCACACACTAAATCTGCAAAACCATACACAAATGTTTGGCCTTTTACTCAGTTTTCAATTTCGTTAAACACTTTTTGCAAAACACAACACACAATTTTCTATACAACACACAAAAATCTGACAGGAAGTTTCTTGATTTTTCTTTTATAAACACAACCAATCAAAATGCCACACTAATTCATCAGTGCCTCACACTAACTCCTCACATGTGCAGACACTTGTTGCTTTACCTAACAACAACCAATCATAACTTTAGTAGTGGCCATAAATAGGCCAAAGGTCAAGTAATAGGTTTTGGATAATGGATGCAAACAATGCAGACAGAGTACAAGAGGACAAGTTTGACTAATAGGAGTTGGAAGGGGAGCAAGGGAAGGAAGAGGACGAGTCAGAAATGGAGGACAAGGAACAAGAAGAGTGGTCTCGAATGAGATTAGGGCTACAGTAGTCATTCATGTGATAAACCATCGTTTAACAATGAGAGAGGCTGGACTGAGAGTAGAAAGAAATTCATAAAGGATTGAAAAAACATAAGAGCAAGTATATGATGACAGAATTTATTTTAAAGTGGAGTATCCTTTAACAAGTGAACTGGATCAAGTTCCTGTGGAATAAAAAATGTTCTTGATGGCATTCATTGTTTCTCGTTTTATTGTTTGATTATACAGCCAGGACTGGACTTCTTGCTTTTACACACACACACACACACACACACACACATAAATATTTATTTTAATTTTTTCATGGTATAATTATGTAATCTGCTTATTGTGAGCCTAAATGAGTAAATTGGTATTTAAACATTATCAGGGTGACTTGCCACCAACTGCTGGTGTTTTTTTTATATATATATTAAAAGTAGTGTTTCATGTTGTCACTTCACATTTAATAGTCTCTTAGAATGAAATTGCAATGTAAATTCACAGTGCCTCCTTTGAGCTGCAATAGACAGTGTGTAAAGTACATCTAAAGCCAGGTGCCAATAAAGCTGTGGTGATATACAACACGCTTTAAGAAAAGTTTATTTCCATCACACTGTAAAGTGATCTAGAGGAAAAGCAGATGTGTTTTGTCTATTGGCATACATAGCCTATTACGTGTTTTTTTTATTTATGCTATTATAATCACACCGGGTCACCAACTAATGAAAGATTGAATAAATTAACACATCCTTCTTGTTTGTTTGTATATATATATATATATATATATATATATATATATATATATATATATATATATATATATATAATTTTTTTTTTTTTTTTTTTTTTTTTTGTTAACAGACGTTATATTGCGCTTTTAATTGTCTCCGCTATCGTCCTGTCAATCATACTCGCGGGTCATTTTCAGTAAAAATGTATTTCATCATCATCGGTACCCAAGTTCTGACTGCTGACCGAACACTGGTCATTGATCCTCTCCCGCTCGGCGCTGTCTAGCGCAGCTTCACCACACAGATTTAACTCCGCACCGCTAATTAAAACGGGCTGGTGGCAGACTAATATTTAATATTTCTGATGTAAAGATTTCTGTGAAACGCGTAAAGTTGCACAGAAGAAAGCCCAACAGGACCTGCCCTGCACAGTTTAAGAATCGGTAGCCATAGTAACGTTAGAGGACTATTATTTTGTTGAACAGACCTGAGCGACAACTGATCTGATGACGTCACGTGCCCAGATTTGCTTGACCAATCGGTGGAAGGGGGCGTCTTAGGACCGCCCACATGTGGAAAACGAATTTTGAAGTCATTTATTCGTTTTATGCCTCTGAACTAAAAAACGAAAAATCAAGCCGAAATCTCGTTTTTCGGTTTTTTCAAAAAAACGAAAAACGAATAAAGGGGCCGTTTTCTCGTTTCTGCTTATTTCATTTCAAATTGGAAAACAAACTATCAAAACGTACACGGACCTTGAAACTATCCATTGCGCATGCGCAAAGCCAGCAGGACGGCACCGTGGGAATCAGGGTATCTTCCGTCCATTCCAAATCCGTTTTAAATTAAAAAACAGAAAAGGAAAGACTCAAGAGGATTCAAGAGAGAGAACATGAATTAAATAACGAGAAATGGAAAAATGGCTCGTTTATTCGTTATTCCATCTAGGTTAACAAACGGAAAATGAGTTTTTGATTTGATTTCTCATTTTGTCGTTTGGGGTTTAAAAAACGGTTTATGGCTTCAATATTTCATTCGCACTGGTGGGCGGTACTGAAACGCTCCTTTCATCTGATTAGTCGAATTGCTCCGCCTTCAACTCGATCTTACATTCTTTCAGAATAAGAGTCTTATAAGAGTAGCGTCTGAAACCACCGCTCACTGTTAATTAACATAATATTTGAGTCAGATGTTGCTGCGCACATAATTCGTGCTGATGTGACTTGCAAGTCACGCCTTTAAATTATTTCTAGGTTATAGTATTGTATGAATATTGTCCCACTGTAAATACAGTGCAAATAGTTTTGTCTCCTTGGATAAAAGTGAAGAGGAAATAAAAATCAATAATAGACTGAACAGTTCCATGATAATATGTCTGTAACATTTACCACTCTCATCTTTTAAGTCAAAAGGCACTAGGTAGGTGTGTGTGACATTAATAATTAATTGGGAAAAATACTATAGTTAAATTTATGAAATAAATTAGTAATATTCGTTTTATTCCATACTAAATTGAATGGTTTTTCTTTTAGTCTTCTTTGTTGGCCTTGAGAAACATTATTTAAAACATTACTATCATTTATTATGAGAGTAATTGACAACGACTAAAATTTTAATGTTTCACCAAATTTCCTTCTCAAAAAATCCTAGTGACTTTCATTATCTGAGCAATGAAGGTCTTACACTTAATATCCACTAGAGGGGGAGACAGGATTTCTATTTACGTAAAATGGCAAATAAATACATTAATTTCATGTGTACTACCATGAATATGCCATATCTGTGTACACGAATAAACTTCACACTTCAAGCTGTACTTTAAAACTTCCCATTCTGGCTTTTTCAACCTACCTCCAAATGTATTTTAATATATTTTTTATTCACACTGGTTTATTCATTTAATGTTTGTCCATCTAGAACTTTTATTTTTCATGAGCTGTACATTTTAAGATGTACACAGTGTTGATAAATCACATGCACTGAATGTAAATGCTAATGTCAGGACTCTCAGTCCTCCTCTTGGATGGCCAGTGTCCTGCAAAGTTTAGCTACCCCAAATAAACACACCTAAGCTAAGCAAGGTCTTCAGGATCAGTAGCAATGTCCAAGTAAGTGTGTTGGAACTGAACTCTGCAGAACATGGTTCTCCCGTGTCAGGACTGGGTTTTAAATCTATAAATGAATTTGTACAGTTGGGTGTCTGCATGCAGAGGTGTACTTCAGTAAGTACAATGTAAACTGTAATCTATAAAGACAAATCTTCAGATAAGCATTAAGGCCACTGCCTTGAGGTCTCCATCCATTGGTCAAAACAGACCTCGCACCCCACCACACTCCTGCTAGCTGTCAACATTAATTGCGGTTGGTGCCAAATAAAAATTATTATGTATCCCTTGTGCAATGTTCAAATTCACTACCCTTTCGTTATGTTCGGAATGAAAACATTCACTCAATTAAACTGCTATAAGCATTAGATAAAAATTTTTTCCCCTAATTTATTGTTGGTGGATGTTTTTTTTTCACTGACTTCCATTATAATTACATTTTTGATTGCAAAGCCATGAAACATAATCATGCATTCTTTATTGTTTGTGGTTTTCCCTGTTGGGAAGAGGTAAAATTTGTTCTTTTTTACAGTTGATCACTAGGTGGGACCATCAACCCTTTAGATAGGCCTGTGCAAAAAAAAGCTTAGTATCTGACTTGTATATAGAGTTATGTGGAGTATAACAGCAAATTATATTGTGTGTATGTGTGTAGGAGAGAGAGAGAGAGAGAGACTTTTGCGCACTTACCTTGATGTATTTGAGAAAATCTAAATGTACACCTCAGCTCTCAGAACTACATGGAGTAAACAAAAGTGTATTTATGCACCTGCTGCCTTTTAATGGTGCTGATAAGTATAGACTAAACAAAAACAGTACATGGATTTAAACACTTGCATGCCATCCTTCTGGTCATTTGATGGTGAGAAGAGCAGCAAGCAATACGAGAAAGGGCTTGACTTGAACCAGAGTTTTAGAAATGATTATGCAGCTTGACCCCTCCAGCGAGTTGCTGCTTATTTGAAGTTGGTATTGCATTTTGGTCCATAATCAATTATGTTCAAAGTAGTTTTTTTATAAGATTTAAAGGTTTTAAACTGGCTTCACCATCAAGAAAAGACAAGTATTTCACACATAGGCCCTCCGTTCTTTTCACCATCAAAAGTCAGCAGGTGCATAAACACACTTCTTTTTTTTATTGTTTAGTCCATGTAGTTCTGAGAGCATGAGGTGCATATTTGGATTTTTTCAGATACATCAAGGTAAGTAAACAAAGGTCTCTCCCACACTCTCTCTCTCTCTCTCAAACACACACACACACACACACACACACTATAATTTGCTGTTAAACTCCATATAACTCTATATACAGGCCAGAAACTAAGCCTTTTTTTGCACAGGCCTAAAGGGTTAATGGTCCCACCTAGTGATCAACTGTAAAAATAACAAATGTTACCTCTTCCCAACAGGGGAAACCACCAACAATCAAGAGTGCATGATTATATGGTGTCATGGCTTTGCAATCAAAAAATGTCGTTATAATGGAAGTCAATGGGACAAAAACAGCCACCAACAATAAATCAGGGAGAAAAAATTAAAATCTAATGCTGCACAAAACTAACAATACATAAAATTTAATCTACAGTTACTAATCTTTGACATGCCCAAGACTGTCATAAAAGGTAAAAAAAAATATCCAGTCCACAATTACTTTTTATATTGAAAATATGTCATTTTGTGTGTGTTTTTTCTTCCCAAATCAGTGACATAATTTATGAACTTGGTAATTAAAGAGTTAAAATCTTGGATTTTCTTTTTAAACATTTGGTAGTTTTGATCAGGACTGAGGGTGATTAATAGATTTATGCAAAAAAAAAAATCTTTATCTGAGACATTTTTACAGCATTTTAATTTAGTGGGTGTTTTCATCCCAAACATAACAAAAGGGTAGTGAATTTACCCACAGTATACTGTTGAGTTTTTGAAAAATTTCAAGCATTTTCCCAAAATAAGTGTAAAAATAAGATTTGTCACCAATCATTCCATTAGCTGCAACACAGAGAAAGTTGTGGCCAAAATAAGACTCAACTTTACCCCCTAGTGGACGAAAACGTCCCCAACAACGCATATGGGGTACTATGTAACAGCAAGTCATTTGTGCAAGTACATTTGACTTGCAGTTTTTCCAAAACTTAATCATTTTTATTTGGTACCAGCTGCAGTAGTTAATGTTGTTTTATATTATACAGCTATCATTGAGCTAAGGTATACCCCCCTACCACCCCATCTATCATTGAAGAACCTGTGTTACACATATATGGCATATTCATGGTAGTACACATGAAATTAATGTATTTATCTGTCATTTAAACTTACATAAACAGAAATCCTGTCTCCTCCTCTAGTGGACCTTAAGTGTAAGACCTTCATCGCTCAGATAATGAAAGTCACTAGGATTTTTTGAGAAGGAAAAAGTCTGACCAGTTACAGCAACGAGTCAAACGAGTCTGAAGATCTGAGCTGAATTTGGTGAAACAATAAAATTTTAGTCGTTGTCAAGGCCAACAAAGAAGACTAAAAGAGAAACATCATTCAATTTTGTCTGTAATAAAACTAATAATTCTAATTTATTTAATAAATTTAACTATATTAATTTCCACAATTAATTATTAATGTCACACACAGCTACCTAGTGCCATTAGACTTAAAAGATGAGAGTGGTAAATGTTACAGACATATTATCATGGAAATGTTCAGTCTATTATTGATTTTTATTTCCACTTCACTTTTATCCCAGGAGACAGAACTATTTGCACTGTATTTACAGTGGGACAATATTCATACAATACTATAACCTAGAAATAATTTAAAGGGGTGACTTGCAAGTCGCAACAACGCGAATTATGTGTCTACATCTGGTTTCAGATATTGCTCTTGTAAGACTCTTATTCTGAAAGACTGCCTGATTTAATCAGGGTATCTTCCGTCCATTCCAAATCCGTTTCAAATTAAAAAACAAAAAAACGAAAAACTCAAGAGGATTCAAGTGAGAGAACATGAATTAAATAACGAGAAATGGAAAAATGGCTCGTTTATTCGTTATTCCATCTAGGTTAACAAACGGAAAATGAGTTTTTGACTTGATTTCTCATTTTGTCGTTTTGGGTTTAAAAAACGGCTTATGGCTTCAATATTTCATTCGCACTTGTGGGCGGAGCTGAAACGCTCCTTTCATCTGATTGGTCGGATCGCTCCGCCTTCAACTCGATCTTACATTCTTTCAGAATAAGAGTCTTATAAGAGTAGTGTCTGAAACCACCGCTCACTGTTAATTAACATAATATTTGAGTCAGATGTTGGTGCGCACATAATTCGTGCTGCTGTGACTTGCAAGTCACGCCTTTAAATTATTTCTAGGTTATAGTATTGTATGAATATTGTCCCACTGTAAATACAGTGCAAATAGTTTTGTCTCCTTGGATAAAAGTGAAGAGGAAATAAAAATCAATAATAGACTGAACAGTTCCATGATAATATGTCTGTAACATTTACCACTCTCATCTTTTAAGTCAAAAGGCACTAGGTAGGTGTGTGTGTGACATTAATAATTAATTGGGAAAATTACTATAGTTAAATTTATGAAATATATTAGTAATATTCGTTTTATTACATACTAAATTGGATGGTTTTTCTTTTAGTCTTCTTTGTTGGCCTTGAGTAAGCCAACATATATTTGAACATTATTATCATTTATTATGAGAGTAATTGACAACGACTAAAATTTTAATGTTTCACCAAATTTCCTTCTCAAAAAATCCTAGTGACTTTCATTATCTGAGCAATGAAGGTCTTACACTTAATGTCCACTAGAGGGGGAGACAGGATTTCTATTTACGTAAAATGGCAAATAAATACATTAATTTCATGTGTACTACCATGAATATGCCATATCTGTGTACAAGAATAAACTTCACACTTCAAGCTGTACTTTAAAACTTCCCATTCTGGCTTTTTCAACCTACCTCCAAATGTATTTTAATATATTTTTTATTCACACTGGTTTATTCATTTAATGTTTGTCAATCTAGAACTTTTATTTTTCATGAGCTGTACATTTTAAGATGTACTCAGTGTTGATAAATCACATGCACTGAATATAAATTGCTAATGTCAGGACTCTCAGTCCTCCTCTTGGATGGCCAGTGTCCTGCAAAGTTTAGCTACCCCAAATAAACACACCTAAGCTAAGCAAGGTCTTCAGGATCAGTAGCAATGTCCAAGCAAGTGTGTTGGAACTGAACTCTGCAGAACATGGTTCCCCCGGTTCAGGACTGGGTTTTAAATCTATAAATGAATTTGTACAGTTGGGTGTCTGCATGCAGAGGTGTACTTCAGTAAGTACAATGTAAACTGTAATCTATAAAGAGAAATCTTCAGATAAGCATTAAGGCCACTGCCTTGAGGTCTCCATCCATTGGTCAAAACAGACCTCGCACCCCACCACACTCCTGCTAGCTGTCAACATTAATTGCGGCTGGTACCAAATAAAAATTATTATGTATCCCTTGTGCATTGTTCAAATTCACTACCCTTTCGTTATGTTCGGGATGAAAACATTCACTCAATTAAACTGCTATAAGCATTAGATAAAAAAATTTTCCCCTAATTTATTGTTGGTGGATGTTTTTTTTTCACTGACTTCCATTATAATTACATTTTTGATTGCAAAGCCATGAAACATAATCATGCATTCTTGATTGTTTGTGGTTTTCCCTGTTGGGAAGAGGTAAAATTTGTTATTTTTTACAGTTGATCACTAGGTGGGACCATCAACCCTTTAGATAGGCCTGTGCAAAAAAAAAGCTTAGTTTCTGACTTGTATATAGAGTTATGTGGAGTATAACAGTAAATTATATTGTGTGTATGTGTGTAGGAGAGAGAGAGAGAGAGAGAGAGACTTTTGCGCACTTACCTTGATGTATTTGAGAAAATCTAAATGTACACCTCAGCTCTCAGAACTACATGGAGTAAACAAAAGTGTATTTATGCACCTGCTGCCTTTTAATGGTGGTGATAAGTATAGACTAAACAAAAACAGTACATGGATTTAAACACTTGCATGCCATCCTTCTGGTCATTTGATGGTGAGAAGAGCAGCAAGCAATACGAGAAAGGGCTTGACTTGAACCAGAGTTTTAGAAATGATTATGCAGCTTGACCCCTCCAGCGAGTTGCTGCTTATTTGAAGTTGGTATTGCATTTTGGTCCATAATCAATTATGTTCAAAGTAGTTTTTTTTTTAATAAGATTTAAAGGTTTTAAACTTGCTTCACCATCAAGAAAAGACAAGTATTTCACACATAGGCCCTCCGTTCTTTTCACCATCAAAAGTCAGCAGGTGCATAAACACACTTCTTTTTTTTATTGTTTAGTCCATGTAGTTCTGAGAGCATGAGGTGCATATTTGGATTTTTTCAGATACATCAAGCTAAGTAAACAAAGGTCTCTCCCACACACTCTCTCTCTCTCTCTCTCTCTCTCTCTCTCAAACACACACACACACACTATAATTTGCTGTTAAACTCCATATAACTCTATATACAGGCCAGAAACTAAGCCTTTTTTTTGCACAGGCCTAAAGGGTTAATGGTCCCACCTAGTGATCAACTGTAAAAATAACAAATGTTACCTCTTCCCAACAGGGAAAACCACCAACAATCAAGAGTGCATGATTATATGGTGTCATGGCTTTGCAATCAAAAAATGTTGTTATAATGGAAGTCAATGGGACAAAAACAGCCACCAACAATAAATGAGGGAGAAAAAATTAAAATCTAATGCTGCACAAAACTAACAATACATCAAAGCTAATCTACAGTTACTAATCTTTGACATGCCCAAGACTGTCATAAAAGGTAAAAAAATATCCAGTCCAAAATTACTTTTTATATTGAAAATATGTCATTTTGTGTGTGTTTTTTCTTCCCAAATCAGTGACATAATTTATGAACTTGGTAATTAAAGAGTTAAAATCTTTGATTTTTTTTTTTTAACATTTGGTAGTTTGATCAGGACTGAGGGTGATTAATAGATTTATGCAAAAAAAAAAAAAAAAAATCTTTATCTGAGGACATTTTTACAGCATTTTAATTTAGTGGGTGTTTTCATCCCGAACATAACAAAAGGTTAGTGAATTTACCCACAGTATACTGTTGAGTTTTTGAAAAATTTCAAGCATTTTCCCAAAATAAGTGTCAAAATAAGATTTGTCACCAATCATTCCATTAGCTGCAACACAGAGAAAGTTGTGGCCAAAATAAGACTCAACTTTACCCCCTAGTGGACGAAAACGTCCCTAACAACGCATATGGGGTATTATGTAACAGCAAGTCATTTGTGCAAGTACATTTGACTTGCAGACAGTTTTTCCAAAACTTAATCATTTTTATTTGGTACCAGCTGCAGTAGTTAATGTTGTTTTATATTATACAGCTATCATTGAGCTAAAGTATACCCCCCTACCACACCATCTATCATTGAAGAACCTGTGTTACACAGATATGGCATATTCATGGTAGTACACATGAAATTCATGTATTTATCTGTCATTTAAACTTACATAAACAGAAATCCTGTCTCCCCCTCTAGTGGACCTTAAGTGTAAGACCTTCATCGCTCAGATAATGAAAGTCACTAGGATTTTTTGAGAAGACAAAAGTCTGACCAGTTACAGCAACGAGTCAAACGAGTCTGAAGATCTGAGCTGAATTTGGTGAAACAATAAAATTTTAGTCGTTGTCAAGGCCAACAAAGACGACTAAAAGAGAAACATCATTCAATTTTGTCTGTAATAAAACTAATAATTCTAATTTATTTAATAAATTTAACTATATTAATTTCCACAATTAATTATTAATGTCACACACACCTACCTGGTGCCATTAGACTTAAAAGATGAGAGTGGTAAATGTTACAGACATATTATCATGGAAATGTTCAGTCTATTATTGATTTTTATTTCCTCTTCACTTTTATCCCAGGAGACAGAACTATTTGCACTGTATTTACAGTGGGAGAATATTCATACAATAGTATAACCTAGAAATAATTTAAAGGGGTGACTTGCAAGTCGCAACAACGCGAATTATGTGTCTACATCTGGTTTCAGATATTGCTCTTGTAAGACTCTTATTCTGAAAGACTGAGGAGCCCGAGTAGAAGGCGGAGCGATCCGACCAATCAGATGAAAGGAGCGTTTCAGCTCCGCCCACAAGTGCGAATGAAATATTGAAGCCATAAACCGTTTTTTAATCCCCAAACGACAAAATGAGAAATCAAGTCAAAAACTCATTTTCCGTTTGTTAACCTAGATGGAATAACGAATAAACGAGCCATTTTTCCATTTCTCGTTATTTAATTCATGTTCTCTCACTTGAATCCTCTTGAGTTTTTCGTTTTCTGTTTTTTAATTTGAAACGGATTTGGAATGGACGGAAGATACCCTGATTCGTGGGAAATAGTTAGACCTACTACAACAAATAAACAACAAGTGAGAAAATGTAAATTTGATCCATTATTTCGTTTTGGTTTCCTTGTTTATTATATTTCCCGTTTCGAGCTGAAAGCAATGAAACAAAATCAGGGTATCTTCCGTCCATTCCAAATCCGTTTTAAATTAAAAAACAGAAAACCAAAGACTCAAGAGGATTCAAGTGAGAAAACATGAATTAAATAACGAGAAATGGAAAAATGGCTCGTTTATTCGTTATTCCATCTAGGTAAACAAACGGAAAATGAGTTTTTGACTTGATTTCTCATTTTGTCGTTTGGGGTTTAAAAAACGGTTTATGGCTTCAATATTTCATTCGCACTTGTGGGCGGAGCTGAAACGCTCCTTTCATCTGATTGGTCGGATCGCTCCGCCTTCAACTCGGTCTCCTCAGTCTTTCAGAATAAGAGTCTTACAAGAGCAATATCTGAAACCAGATGTAGACACATAATTCGCGTTTTTGCGACTTGCAAGTCACCCCTTTAAATTATTTCTAGGTTATAGTATTGTATGAATATTGTCCCACTGTAAATACAGTGCAAATAGTTTTGTCTCCTGGGATAAAAGTGAAGTGGAAATAAAAATCAATAATAGACTGAACATTTCCATGATAATATGTCTGTAACATTTACCACTCTCATCTTTTAAGTCTAATGGCACTAGGTAGGTGTGTGTGACATTAATAATTAATTGTGGAAATTAATATAGTTAAATTTATTAAATAAATTAGAATTATTAGTTTTATTACAGACAAAATTGAATGATGTTTCTCTTTTAGTCTTCTTTGTTGGCCTTGAGAAAGCCAACATATATTTGAACATTATTATCATTTATTATGAGAGTAATTGACAACGACTAAAATTTTAATGTTTCACTAAATTCAGCTCAGATCTTCAGACTCGTTTGACTCGTTGCTGTAACTGGTCAGACTTTTTCCTTCTCAAAAAATCCTAGTGACTTTCATTATCTGAGCGATGAAGGTCTTACACTTAAGGTCCACTAGAGGGGGAGACAGGATTTCTGTTTATGTAAGTTTAAATGACAGATAAATACATTAATTTCATGTGTACTACCATGAATATGCCATATCTGTGTAACACAGGTTCTTCATTGATAGATGGTGTGGTAGGGGGGTATACCTTAGCTCAATGATAGCTGTATAATATAAAACAACATTAACTACTGCAGCTGGTACCAAATAAAAATGATTAAGTTTTGGAAAAACTGCAAGTCAAATGTACTTGCACAAATGACTTGCTGTTACATAATAACCCATATGCGTTGTTGGGGACGTTTTCGTCCACTAGGGGGTAAAGTTGAGTCTTATTTTGGCCACAACTTTCTCTGTGTTGCAGCTAATGGAATGATTGGTGACAAATCTTATTTTGACACTTATTTTGGGAAAATGCTTGAAATTTTTCAAAAACTCAACAGTATACTGTGGGTAAATTCAATACCCTTTTGTTATGTTTGGGATGAAAACACCCAGTAAATTAAAATGCTGTAAAAATGTCTCAGATAAAGATTTTTTTTTTTTTTTTGCATAAATATATTAATCACCCTCAGTCCTGATCAAACTACCAAATGTTAAAAAAAATCCAAGATTTTAACTCTTTAATTAACAAGTTCATAAATTATGTCACTGATTTGGGAAGAAAAAACACACACAAAATGACATATTTTCAATATAAAAAGTAATTGTGGACTGGATATTTTTTTTTTACCTTTTATGACAGTCTTGGGCATGTCAAAGATTAGTAACTGTAGATTAGCTTTGATGTATTGTTAGTTTTGTGCAGCATTAGATTTAAATTTTTTCTCCCTCATTTATTGTTGGTGGCTGTTTTTGTCCCATTGACCTCCAATTATAACGACATTTTTTGATTGCAAAGCCATGACACCATATAATCATGCACTCTTGATTGTTGGTAGTTTTCCCTGTTGGAAAGAGGTAACATTTGTTATTTTTACAGTTGATCACTAGGTGGGACCATTAACCCTTTAGGCCTGTGCAAAAAAAGGCTTAGTTTCTGGCCTGTATATAGAGTTATTTGGAGTTTAACAGCAAATTATAGTGTGTGTGTGTGTGTGTTTGAGAGAGAGAGAGAGAGAGAGAGAGTGAGTGAGAGAGACCTTTGTTTACTTACCTTGATGTACCTGAAAAAATCCAAATATGCACCTCATGCTCTCAGAACTACATGGACTAAACAATAAAAAAAAAGAAGTGTGTTTATGAACCTGCTGACTTTTGATGGTGAAAAGAACGGAGGGCCTATGTGTGAAATGCTTGTCTTTTCTTGATGGTGAAGCCAGTTTAAAACCTTTAAATCTTATAAAAAAAACTACTTTGAACATAATTGATTATGGACCAAAATGCAATACCAACTTCAAATAAGCAGCAACTCGCTGGAGGGGTCAAGCTGCATAATCATTTCTAAAACTCTGGTTCAAGTCAAGCCCTTTCTCGTATTGCTTGCTGCTCTTCTCACCATCAAATGACCAGAAGGATGGCATGCAAGTCTTTAAATCCATGTTTTTGTTTAGTCTATACTTATCACCACCATTAAAAGGCAGCAGGTGCATAAATACACTTTTGTTTAATCCATGTAGTTCTGAGAGCTGAGGTGTACATTTAGATTTTCTCAAATACATCAAGGTAAGTGCGCAAAGGTCTCTCTCTCTCTTTCTCTCTCTCTCTCTCCTACACACATACACACAATATAATTTGCTGTTATACTCCACATAACTCTATATACAAGTCAGAAACTAAGCTTTTTTTTTTTTTTGCACAGGCCTATCTAAAGGGTTGATGGTCCCACCTAGTGATCAACTGTAAAAAATAACAAATTTTACCTCTTTCCAACAGAGAAAACCACAAACAATCAAGAATGCATGATTATGTTTCATGGCTTTGCAATCAAAAATGTAATTATAATGTAAGTCAGTGAAAAAAAAAACATCCACCAACAATAAATTAGGGGAAAAAAATTGTATCTAATGCTTATAGCGGTTTAATTGAGTGAATGTTTTCATCCCGAACATAACGAAAGGGTAGTGAATTTGAACAATGCACAAGGGATACATAATAATTTTTATTTGGCACCAGCCGCAATTAATGTTGACAGCTAACAGGAGTGTGGTGGGGTGCGAGGTCGGTTTTGACCAATGGATGGAGACCTCAAGGCAGTGGCCTTAATGCTTATCTGAAGATTTGTCTTTATAGATTACAGTTTACATTGTACTTACTGAAGTACACCTCTGCATGCAGACACCCAACTGTACAAATTCATTTATAGATTTAAAACCCAGTCCTGAACCGGGAGAACCATGTTCTGCAGAGTTCAGTTCCAACACACTTGCTTGGACATTGCTACTGATCCTGAAGACCTTGCTTAGCTTAGTTGTGTTTATTTGGGGTAGCTAAACTTTGCAGGACACTGGCCATCCAAGAGGAGGACTGAGAGTCCTGACATTAGCATTTACATTCAGTGCATGTGATTTATCAACACTGAGTACATCTTAAAATGTACAGCTCATGAAAAATAAAAGATCTAGATGGACAAACATTAAATGCATAAACCAGTGTGGATAAAAAATATATTAAAATACATTTGGAGGTAGGTTAAAAAGCCAGAATGGGGAGTTTTAAAGTACAGCTTGAAGTGTGAAGTTTATTCTTGTACACAGATATGGCATATTCATGATAGTACACATGAAATTAATGTATTTATTTGCCATTTTACGTAAATAGAAATCCTGTCTCCCCCTCTAGTGGACATTAAGTGTAAGACCTTCATTGCTCAGATAATGAAAGTCACTAGGATTTTTTGAGAAGGAAATTTGGTGAAACATTAAAATTTTAGTCGTTGTCAATTACTCTCATAATAAATGATAATAATGTTCAAATATATGTCGGCTTTCTCAAGGCCAACAAAGAAGACTAAAAGAAAAACCATTCAATTTAGTATGTAATAAATGAATATTACTAATTTATTTCATAAATTTAACTATAGTAATTTTCCCAATTAATTATTAATGTCACACACACCTACCTAGTGCCTTTTGACTTAAAAGATGAGAGTGGTAAATGTTACAGTCATATTATCATGGAACTGTTCAGTCTATTATTGATTTTTATTTCCACTTCACTTTTATCCAAGGAGACAAAACTATTTGCACTGTATTTACAGTGGGACAATATTCATACAATACTATAACCTATAAATAATTTAAAGGCGTGACTTGCAAGTCACAGCAGCACGAATTATGTGCGCAGCAACATCTGACTCAAATATTATGTTAATTAACAGTGAGCGGTGGTTTCAGACACTACTCTTATAAGACTCTTATTCTGAAAGAATGTAAGCTCGAGTTGAAGGCGGAGCGATCCGACCAATCAGATGAAAGGAGCGTTTCAGCTCCGCCCACAAGTGCGAATGAAATATTGAAGCCATAAGCCGTTTTTTAAACCCAAAACGACAAAATGAGAAATCAAGTCAAAAACTCATTTTCCGTTTGTTAACCTAGATGGAATAACGAATAAACGAGCCATTTTTCCATTTCTCGTTATTTAATTCATGTTCTCTCACTTGAATCCTCTTGAGTTTTTCGTTTTCTGTTTTTTAATTTGAAACGGATTTGGAATGGACGGAAGATACCCTGATTGAAACAAACGTCAGTTTTTTATATTTGGTTCATACAGAAAAACAGAAAAACAAAATATTGATTCGTTATTTCGTTTTTGGTTTGCCAGATTTAATGGAATAATTGAATGATCGGATGATACACGGTCCGTGTACGTTTTGATAGTTTGTTTTTTCGATTGAAACACAAAACAAAATAACGAGAAACCACCTGTTTTTCGTTTGTCGTTTCAAACCAAAATCAAAGAAACGGTAAAAAAAGAGCCGTTCTCCCGTTTTTGGTTCTGAATCTAAAAACGAAAAATGACAAAACCAAAATCAAATAACGGTCCGATTTTGGTTTTTTGAAATTCCTTTTTCCATTTTTTCGTTTGAAGATCTACATTGAAATACAGACAGGTTGGCCACGTGACCCGGAAGTAATAGTAAATATGGCCTATCAAAATAAAAGCCAAGCTTTTTACAAACGTTTTATAAGTTGGTAATATAGGTTAACCTAATAACTTATTGTGTGTGCAGAGTTGTTACTGTTAGCACTATATTATATAATTAAATTTATATTTAATGTGGTTTCCACCGTAATGGACAGCGATTCAACGTGAATTCCCACGTGACGTCATGCGCAGGCCTAACTAATAATGAGGGAGATTGGGATTCCGCCATCAAAATATCAGTCCCTATCTCGTCTTTGCCATTCGATTGACACCCTCGTAAAACTTGTGTTGGTCCTCAAATATAATTTTATCCTAACGCATCATATCTATTTTCAAAAAGCCCAAGGACACGCTGTTACCTCGCTCACGTTATAAAGTGTTAATATAAATGTATTGAACTGGCTAGTTAACTAATAGTGATAGTAGTTTGTTTATAATACAATAAAAAACGACATATGTGAAGGTTCTCAGTCCTCCATGTAACGTTAATAATCCAACGAAGTTTAAAATCAAGGGCAGTTCAAAACGATTACAGACACCAGTAGGTGTCGCACTGTGTCTGCTTTGTGCGAGCTACTGTCATGGAGATATTGCTTTATGTTCTGTAATTAAAACACTTTCCATTATTTTCATTACAACTGTGCTTTCACAAATCACGTTTCCTAGCACAGCTGCTTAAGGCATTAGCCTACTCAATAAAATGAGCTCTTTCTCCTCATGTTTGATTGTCTGATTTACATGTGCTATTATACTGCGTGAAGTTTTAGTTGACTGTAACACTCACAAATTTAAAAACATGTCTCACATATAGGCCTTCAGTCCAGTTGGGTGTGTGGTTCTACTGTGTTATAATAGACAACAAGCAGTATGTCATGAAAGTGAACATAATTTATTTTATTAAAATATTTATATTAATTTATTATTTGCATAAAATAACATAAAATGAATACAACAAAAGGAGTTCTGCAAGTGAGAGTAATAGAAAATAAAATTGAACAATTTATTAATTGCATAAAATAACATAACAGATGAACATAACCAAACTTAACCATTTGACTTAACTTAAAACCTAAACCTAAAATAAAAACTAACTAAAACAATCTCCTAACTAATAGTGTCTTTCAAAACATTCACAATCTCCCCCATCCCTGTAATTTAAATTTTTTTTTTCTTGGAACATCTCGTCCCTGCATTTTGGGCAGTGCGGCGAGGTAGTTGCCCACTGCTCAACGCAGACCCGGCATCCAACGAGGCTGCGGCAGCACGGTGCCACAACTGGGTTTTCCATCACATCTGCAAGATTCAGAATATTTTTCAACAAATATTTCAACAGTTGTCTCAAGCAATTTTCCTCTGTCTCATTTCACTTGTTAGTGTTACAGTGTGTTAATAGTTATATATTCCCATTGACTACAATAATTACATTTTAATAAAAATTGTAGTCATAGTAATGATATTTCTAAACATTCCCATGTATCCCCTATATATCTCTGTAGTTCTAAGCCTCTTTTTCTATATTGTATGACAGTAACATCCATATATATATATTTTTTTTTTTGCTGGTTACATCTTCACTGAAGCTACATCACACTTATATTGATACAAATATTAAAATCCAATATGCCATTGCAACAGGACAGTACCCACCCAGCCACAGCCTGTTCATCCTGCTGCCTTCTGGGAAGAGATATAGAAGTTTCTGCTGCCGCACCAACTGCAGAGCAACTTTTCCCCCCAAGCTATCAGACTCTTAAACTATAGTTCATCCTCAGCACTGCTCCACTGATCATAGTTTATTTATGTTTACCATTTTTATAATTGCTTCTATATTAGCCTGATAATGTCTGCTATGTACCAGAAGGGAGATACAAACTCAATTTATACTTTATACTATTATATATATTATATTGTGACAAAATATACCCACCTACCTTAAAGAAGAATAAAGTGAATGTTTTGGAAAGGCAGAGTCAAAAGTTATGACCTTAAAATGATTGAAATGTTGTGGAAGGATGAGGAAGCAAGCAGCTCATGTGAGGAAACCCACCAACATCCAAGAGTTGAAGCTGTTCTGTACAGAGGAATGGGCAAAGATTCGTCCAAGTCAATAAGCAGGACATATCAAAAGTTACTGGAAACGTTTTGTTGCAGTTATTCCTGATGTAATCAGCGTTGACAGCCTGTTTTTAGTAATGTAATTATGTTTTGGGGTTTTCTTTTGAGGACCTTGTAAAATGTTCTTACCTTAGGGCTTAACAAATGTTCTGCAGCCATTGATTGTACATGCAATGCCCTTGAAAGCATGTATGTGCTATATAAAATTTTAAGACTTTTATGGATTCTCTTCACTGGCATGACACAATCAGAGTTTTGTATGTTATACAAACTGGAATGTGTATAGAGAAGAAAGATTCACACAGTATATAGCACACTGGTAAATCATTATTTTGGCTAGATGGCCTACATTAGGATTAGGACATGTCTGATGTGAGTTTGTTGTCTGAGCTGCTATAAGAAGCTGATAGCAGTGCAGTGTTATAATCAGGTTAAAACAGAAGCAGGTTTAACTCTGGGCTGGGTGCATGATGATGATGATGATGATAACTAGGCAAATAAAAACAAAATACAATGAACAACAATAAATACATCTGTATCAGTAATCTTGATTTAAAACAGTTACCAAAGACACCATACAGTCAGTCATTTAAATACTGCCACCTGCTGGTAGAAAGGGGGAACAGTTATTCATTACGGTGGAAACCACATTAAATATAAATTTAATTATATAATATAGCGCTAACAGTAACAACTCTGCACACACAATAAGTTCTTAGGTTAACCTATATTACCAACTGTATTGAGCCAAACAATGCGCTCATTAAACGTGACTGGTGATGTCTGGATAGGCACGATATTAAATAGCTGTAATAAACTACTGTTGCTAACATATTTATTCCGGTCCAGGTTTATATAAGGCTATTTATTAATAGATTTTTCTTCTAACGTTACTCTGGTATAACGTTAGCGCTGCATAATATGACCGTTCTAAAAGCTTGGCTTTTATTTTGATAGGCCATATTTACTATTACTTCCGGGTCACGTGGCCAACCTGTCTGTATTTCAATGTAGATCTTCAAACGAAAAAATGGAAAAAGGAATTTCAAAAAACCAAAATCGGACCGTTATTTGATTTTGGTTTTGTCATTTTTCGTTTTTAGATTCAGAACCAAAAACGGGAGAACGGCTCTTTTTTTACCGTTTCTTTGATTTTGGTTTGAAACGACAAACGAAAAACAGGTGGTTTCTCGTTATTTTGTTTTGTGTTTCCCATCACTACTCCTCAGCACGAGCTGACCGATAACATTCCAAGAGAGGCGGGACTTAAGGCAGAACAGCCAATCATCAGCTGGTCACACTCAAAGCCGGTGTCATGTTTGAGAGGGAGGGGGAGAGGAGGCAGCCGCAGCGAGCACAGACACAGAGCGGCAAGAGAAACGGAAGAGCGACTGTAGTAAGGCGTTTGTGCAAAACTGCAGAAAATGTGCGGGTGTTGAACTGTCTCACCGAGAAAAGTGTGGGTGATAAAACACCCCTGCTTGTACTGTCGTCGTCCTGGCCGTTAGAATCGATCCAAATAGCAGTTCAAGAGCTTGCTAAATATTGGTGGGGACAAATTTGTCTTCTCAAAATATTGATAGGGACTAGTACCTAGCGTCCCGGCCCGCTCACTTTTCATTTTCCCTTTATTTGAAATAAAATTATATATAATTTGTAATTTGTAGTAGTCATTATATGATGTAGCAGATATCATGTGTGTTACAAGCTTCTGTTTGAAAAGAGCGTCCATGTGTAAGTGTAGTGTGTGTGTGTGTGTGTAGAAAAAAAACGATTACAACATTATAGAACAAAACTGTATTAAATTAGCCTATGGATTTTACATATAGGCTACATCACATTTCTCATCAATATATTTAACAATAAAGAGTAGTAAAAAGGAAAAGAAGCACATCAGCCTACATCGTTAAATCCTGTCCTACTGTAGATAAACAGAATACAGTGATGTCAACCTTGGTTTTGATAAGCAGTTATTTTATTGGATATGTAATATTTATCAAAGGTAAACGACAACAAGTAATTTAGAAAAGTAAAAGATGAGATGAACATAATGAGTAAACCTAACTAGTCTCCATTTCGTCACACAAGGTTCATTATTCGTTACATCAAGGATATTAAATTAATGTTTAAAACACACAATGAATAATATATTAATAATTGAAACTTATTTCATTAAGGAAATAAAAAATTATAAATATTAGTGATGCAAAAAATTTACTCTCGATCCATGTCAGACGGTGGGGGTGTTAATTTAGTATGCAAATTTATTCAAAGAATATAGGAAATGAGAATACAACTCATAACTTACAAACAGATTTAGTAAGTATTAAAATCAGCTTCAAATATAGAAAATACAAATCCCAATATTAATATAGTTTTAAAAGCAATCCATATATGATGGGTGTTGCCCAATTAAGAGTAATACAAAATGCATTATAATATTCAAAAGTAATCAAGATGTTAAAAATAATAATACAAAGTATACAACAATACCTGTATATCCAAAGTCAAAAGTTATACTAATATTCATATAATAACAAATAATATAATAATAATCATATCTGAGATGAATAAAACCTGAGAGAAGTTGAAGTATTCAAGTGAGCCCGGAATCAAAGATAAAGAAGAAGGTGAGCAAAGACTAAGTCCAGCTAGAAGGGTCCAGTCTGAACTCAACCTGAGCTAAACCAGGAGGGGTACCTTGCCTCCTCTTATAGCTCTGCCAAACAAAGGAACTCGTGATTAAAACTAGAAACCGTCTATGCAGCAAATATCAAGAGGTGTTAAATCATTAATCCAAAAATATCTGATGAGCTCTGCAGTCTGGTTTCAGTTCCCTATTTCAGAACAGTCGGCAGATAGTTGTTGCTTGTTGGACTTTGAGCATTGCTCAGAAGACTGTATATTAACCTCAAATTTAAATACAAGATGCACATACGTCTTCTAAGGTCTAAAGTTCAACTGAGACCTTCAGAAACAGACTGTTCTGTACTTTTAAGCACGTAGCCAATGCCCTCAAGACAGAGGTCCAAATTTGGGTTACACCAATTAGTCTTGTACTGATTGTTGTAATTCGTGTATTTTTAATAAAATGAACGTGTTGAGTCATATTTAGTTCAATAATATTTTTAATGTTTGCTTTAAAATTTTAAATGATTTAACATTTAGCCTTTTTTAATAAAACTAATTATTGCAGTATTTAAGAAACACAAATATATATATATTAGTTGGATATGCTGTAGCTGATTTGTAGATCTTGTATGTTATTCATTTATTTATTTATTTATTTATTTATTCGTGTAATGATGGCCAACTCTGACTGTGAACTGAACAAGTAACAACAATTTTTTTTTTCACATGGCAAGTGCAACAAAAGTCATTATGTTCCATCACATTCCAATATAATAAATATTAGTAATAACAATATAATAATAATCAGTCATATTTCATTTTTGTCACATGAATATCTGGGTTGTTCCAGATGCTGGTTTTTACAAGAGATCATCCAGGAACCATTTTAATGTTAACAGAGCTTACAATAACCGTTTCGGACGCAGACACTGTCTTATTTCCCTCAGAAGCTTGTTGTGCGTACGGGTATGAACTGCATGGATGTTTTCGCTTGTGTTTCTGTAGAAAACAATGTTCCCAGTGACCTGGGTGGGGTCTTGGACTGCGGTCACGCATCTGCGCTTCAAGTTTATTGCGCGTCTATTCGACGGTGCGTGGTAGATGGAGGTTAGATGGAGCGCTCTTCTTATTCAGTAAATCATCCTTTAGTTGTGTTATTATTCATATTCGTATTCATATTTCACGACCTTCTATTTACGTTTTCACCATTTATTTGACTATAATTAACCTATGTTTTTTTTAATGAATTTTTGGGTTCAACGCTGTAGCCTATATGCTACTTTTTCCTTTTTATGTGGAATGCTACTAAATTGGTAATTTGGATTATGTTTTGTACAACTTTCTTTCTACTTTTTTTTAAAGATGGACGGAATTAATTAAATTAATTAAAAGTTTTAATTGTTTGTGCATGTAATCATTCAATGTGTACCTGCTATTATGGTGTATCCTACTTATGTGGAGAAAAGTAACATAAAGGGTATGTGTGTGTGTGGGGGGGGGGGAGGTATTTAGAAGGACAAAAAAAGTTGGTGTCATTTCACCGTTTCAATTTAATAAATGCATGCTAAAATAATATGGTAGGTATATTTTTCAAATTTTAAAGAAATCAATTTAATTATAAAACAGAAATTTAAAACCAGATTAATAATTAGTAAATCGGGGACCTTCCTCGTGATCCCTATAATTTGTACAGTCTTGTTCATTACTGACATTTACGGAAGTTCTAAGCGGCATGCATTATAATTTTTTTCCTTTTTGTTTTCTCGTTATAACGACTTAATTTTCTCTAAGAAGTTACAAAACTGCGCCAGCATATCTTTATTTGTGCTTCTTTTAGGCACATGATTAGTTAATAAGTGGAGATGTTGTTTATCTACAGTAGGACGGGATTTAAAGATGTAGGCTATTTGTGATGTGCTTCTTTTCCTTATTATTAATCTTTATTGTTAACCATATTGATGATAAATGTGATGTATATGTAAAATGCAGGCTAATTTAATTCATTTTTGTTATATAATGTTGTAAGCGTTTTTTTCTACACACACACACACACACACACACACACACACACACACACACTACACGTACAGGACTCTTTTCAAACAGAAGCTTGATGCACATGATATCTGCCACTGCATATAATGACTACTAAAAATTACAAATTATATATAATTTTATTTCAAATAAAGGGAAAATTAAAAGTGAGTTCAATCCAAGCAGCTCAAGATCTTAGAATCTGCATCCTTCTGAAGTGTTCGCGGTGTTGCCATTTAAACATGTTAATTACAAAAAACAAAACGTTTGGTGTGTCTCTGGAAAAATCAACAGTGGTTGATCAGCCTTTATTTATGTACAGTATTGTAGACGTTAGTGCCTATAGGCGAAGCAAAATTTGCTGCAATATAGGCTACAGTATGAGCGCCTGCATAGTTGTCCATCAGATGCCTGTCAAAGTTGAGTTCGTTACTATAGCAAAAGTAAAAAATAAATAAAATAAATGTTATGTTGAGATAACGAGAAAATTAATTCGTTATAATTGAATTTATGCATGCATGCATTTAGCAGAAGCTTTTATCCAAAGCGACTTACAGTGCATCCAGGTTATCAGTTTTTACCTATCACGTGTTCGCGGGGAATCGAACCCCCAACATTGCACTTGATGGCGCAATGCTCTACCAATTGAGCTACAGGAACACTTAAATAATTATACCATAAAATATGAAATGCACAACAGTGGTACTTTTTCCATGCAATTGTTAAATAATGAAACAGTGAAATAACACGAAAACAGTTTGATTTTGTACTTTTTAATAATCCCCCATCCCCACTTTATGTTCATTTTCTCCATATAAACAGGATAAACCATGCAATAGGAGGTACAGATTGAATCATGACATGCACTTATAAAACTTAAAACATGAATGAATTCCGTAAAGCCTAAATGA
Organism: Carassius auratus; assembly: GCF_003368295.1. NCBI lineage: Eukaryota > Metazoa > Chordata > Actinopteri > Cypriniformes > Cyprinidae > Carassius > Carassius auratus. The sequence goes on from NC_039245.1 coordinate 272,569, forward strand.
AAAAAAAAAAAATTCCATGGATCCAACTGATATAGAATAATGTTAACTGTAAGTAGAAAGACAGTTGTACACAACATAATCCAAATTATGCATTAATTTAGCAGCATATCACATAAAAAAGGAAAAAGTATACAGCTTTGAACCCAAAAATAAATTAATTAATTAAAAAAAGATAGTAAAATGGTGAAGACTTAAATAGAAGACCGTGAATACGAACATGAATAAATAACACAACTGAAGCAGGATTTACTAAAGAGGAAGACTGTAGCGCTCGCACCTTCATCTACCACGCACCACCGAATAGACGCGCAATAAACTCGAAGCGCAGAGGCGTGACTGCACTACTGTCACTGGCAGAGGCGACACATTTATATCTTCGCACGTCTTGACCTCGCCTTTGTTGTCTGGTCGACGGTACTTTCGAACACTTACAACATGCTGAAACGTTTTTATGGACTTGTTTATTTTTCAACACTTTTACTGTTTGTGACTCTCACAGGTTTGTATTGACTTGTTTCCCTTTCATTATTCCGATAAGAGAAGCGAGAACATTCGTGAAACAGTAGCGTACGAGCTTGAATGTGTTCACGAGTGATTCAGAGATCCGTTGACCTCTATTGTCCGCGTTAAAATATTGACCTATTTTAGTTCATTCATTACTGTAGTTATGATTGTTTTGCTTGCAGTTGGTCAGTAAACTAGATTTAACGTGATGGTTGGTTATCTGTGTTCAGTCTTTCTAGTACACAATGCATTTATTCTGTGTTCTTCAATGTGTTTAACAGGTACACAAGCTGAATGTCCTGTTCAGTTCAACCCTCATAGAGCTGTTGTGAGATACAACGGTTCTGTTGCAGTTAACTGTAGCACTTCAGTCTCACATAAAGGGATGGGATGGGAAGCCAGTGAGGGAGCAGTGCCCAAAACCAGTAACAGTCTGATCACATGGAGAGTGTCACACCTGACAGAATGGGAGATACAGCCATACTGCTACATAAACTATGATGGACAGTGTGTAGTAGAGTTCCCAATCACTGTTTACAGTCAGTTTCACTGTTATTGAAGTTTTTGTCTTTTCATTCTCAGAAATATCTAATAAATGTGCATTAACCACTGCAGATTTCAGAGTTTGTAAATCTTCCTCCACAGAGACTCCAGACAATGTGTCCATCAGCATTGTGAAACACACAGGACCAATGATAGAGGGACGGCAGTATCAGCTCCAGTGTGATGTTCACGGTGTGGTTCCTGTTCAGAATCTCACTGTCAAATGGTATAAAGGACAGACTCTGCTGGATCAAACCACCTTCACTGAAAATAGCAAGACTCCAGTGAATGTAAACCCCACACTCCTGATCCGTCCAGACAGAGATGATGATGGAGCTCAATACTGGTGTGAAGCACAGCTGGATCTGGGAGCAGAAGGACCTCAACCTCTTCCAAAAGAAACATCAGACTTTCTCTACATTACTGTATATTGTAAGTAAGTTCCATTAGCTCCTATAATTAATCTTTTAAAAACATGTTAACGTCCAAATCAAGCAGACTTTTAGTAGTTGTAGCACTTACCATTAGTGCTGCATGATTAATCGATTGCGATTGTCATAAACATTTTGTTAGTAAAGCTGGTTCTCTAATAAGCAGTAAATCATCATCAGCTGCTTTCAGATGATTTTATTGCACGATAATGAAATCGAAGAAATCATTAGCGATATTGTCAGATGTTTGCGTAGCTTCTCAGTGAACTATGGCTCTGTGTAGTAAATGCTGTTGCATCTGAGAGCATTGAAAATACCACATTTATTAACATGTTTTTACTGCAAATTCACTTCATAACGTCAGTCGAATGTTTGAAATAAATCCTTCTGAGAGATAATGTGACTTCTTACACAATAAGACATGCAACATATTGTATTTCATAGTATTCTAATTGTTGATAATGGCACTGCATTATAAATATACTTTATTTTAATATAAAATAATAAGAACTCAGATAAACCATATATTGTTGTAGTCGCGTGTTTATTCGTTTATTAGCGTTGATTCAGTGAAAGCAGTTAAATCTTCTGTTTATTCGAGAAGGGTATTCCTGCACAACCGGAGGCTACAGTTACAGGACCGCAATTCTGTGACCGCAGCTTTAGGACCCTAGTATTTTTGTGACAGCGCCACCTACTGTACTGAATCAACACTAATTAAAGATGGACGACGTGGACAGCAACCAGATGGTGAGTATCTATATTTAATTAAGTTTTATTTTAGAACGTTTAAACGGTGCAAAGTTTACATAGTGAGAACTGCTACCTATGAATTAATAATTAATTCCCACCAAATTAAGAATTTGTGAGCCAGTTTTATTAATTACTACGATGTTAATTCGTGGCTATGATTTCATAAATTATAATTGTGTTTTAATGACGAAGTATTATAAGTGAATCTAGCCTGCACATTGCTTAAACTTATCAGATGACAAGAGCATGGTTGTTGTAAGGTTTGTAAGATTTACCTGCAGCTTAATGTATTAGTGTGAATACTGGCTTAATAGTCGTTGTTTTACCATATTTAGGTATAAAATATATTTCATAATTAAACTGCACTGACTGCCTAGTTGCAGTATGTGTTAGTCTGTTGTTTTGGCATTGTTTTGCAATGATAAATTAGGCATTTGGCAATTTTAATAGTTTGTTACAATTTGGCCTAATCTGCAGGTCTACTCCACATACAGTTATACATTGCTATCATGTGTTAGTTTCTGTCATGTTTTGCATGGCCAATATGAAGTGATTTTATGGATTCGATTAGGCTCATTGTAGGACAGATGATTAAAAAAGGCACTAGGGATATTTTCATGATCTCAAAATATTCTAACAAGTACACTCTCACTTTTCCAAGATACATATAACAATCAAAAAGGGAAATCCCTGCCCCAATTGAAGAGATGCACCACATGCTGCAAGGACTTTCACTTTTCATATATATATATATATATTCCAGTTGAATATGTTAAACAAATGTTTCTTATTTATCTCTCTCTGTCTCTCGCTCTCTCTTTCTCTAGAGTTGAAGCCTACAGCCATTCTATCCATGCAGCGACTGATGGAAAAGGGGTTCACTTTGGTGCTGTTGTGATGTTGTCACAAAAATGACATGTATATACTGTACAGACTAAGAGTTTGGACACACCTTCTCATTCAAAGAGTTTTCTTTATTTTCATGACTATGAAAATTGTAGATTCACACTGAAGGCATCAAAACTATGAATTAACACATGTGGAATTATATACATAACAAAAAAGTGTGAAACAACTGAAAATATGTCATATTCTAGGTTCTTCAAAGTAGCCACCTTTTGCTTTGATTACTGCTTTGCACACTCTTGGTATTCTCTTGATGAGCTTCAAGAGGTAGTCACCTGAAATGGTCTTCCAACAGTCTTGAAGGAGTTCCCCGAGAGATGCTTAGCACTTGTTGGCCCTTTTGCCTTCTGTCTGCGGTCCAGCTCACCCCTAAACCATCTCGATTGGGTTCAGGTCCAGTGACTGTGGAGGCCAGGTCATCTGGAGCAGCACCCCATCACTCTCCTTCTTGCTCAAATAGCCCTTGATGCCTTCAGTGTGACTCTACAATCTTCATAGTCATGAAAATAAAGAAAACTCTTTGACTGAGAAGGTGTGTCCAAACTTTTGGTCTGAACTAATATATATATATATATATATATATATATATATATATATATATATATATATATATATATATATATATATATATATATATATATATATATATATATATATATATATAATATGTAATATGTAATATGTATATATGTATATAAATGAACATTCTTGAATCATTCTTGTGTCTTGTCTTGCCTCTCACCAACTTTTAAAATATTGGCAGTAATTTAGTGACTCCATATGCTGATTCCAACTTTAACTTACCTGATAATGAGCTAATTCACCTTAAGAAAGTGAATCAATATACTGTATAATTCAAGAGACAATTCAAGACTTTTAAGGTTCTTCATTTTTTACAATTGTTTTAACATTGATATACATCAATTTTACAAAATTTATATTTCATTTATATTTTGTGTAAATTCATGTTTAAATTTAAAATTGTGACTCAAAGCACACTTAGTAATTTAACTCTGCTGCATTTTGAATCAAAAATCACATTTAAAAACATGCTCCTGAGATTAATATATTGATGCTATATACAAAGTAACGTGACTGCAAACTAAACCAACAGGATACTAGAACTGCGTTCCTGAAACTGCAGCCATCGCTATATTGGCCAGTACGGTAGGTGGCGATATCAGGAAAAACTAGGGTCCTAGAACTGCGGCCCAGATCTGCGGTCCTGAATCTGCAGCCTCCGGTTGTGCAGGAACATACTATTGGTTTATTCAGCTCTGGGTTTGTTCTTTGATGCATATTTGGGTTTTCAGCGTGAGAGCGCCCTCTGGCCATCGGATGAAGATTTACTGCTGATCACAGAACTGTGCTTCTCTGAAAGATACGCATGAAAAACGCAGCTTCTGTCGAGTCTCGATTTCGATTCGATTTCAATTAATGGTGCAGCCCTTCTTACCTTCGACAAAGTGTAGTAATAGGGATCAGATGCAGCATGTGATTTTTCTAGTCAAATATCCACATTTGGGTACTTTTGTTGAAAAATACAAGATTAAAATGAATATTGATTAAAATTAGAAATTTAAGATGCAGAATGCAGATGCAAAAGCTCTGAACCTGTGTGTTTTTGGCTCCATCCTGTAGCTAAACCGATCATCAATGAGACCAAATTGCCCTCCGTAGTGCCTGTGTTTCGAGGATATTCAGAGGAGATTGTTTGTGAAGCCGAGGGAAACCCAAAACCAACAATCAGCTGGATCCTCGGCACAAATGATATAGTTTATAATGAAACTCTTACTATATCAGAGTCAACACCTGAGAATGTGTCCTGCGTTGCAGAGAATTCTGTTGGCACGACGACCAGACATGTAGAAGTGTTCATACAAGGTAACTATGCTTATGTTTCTTTTTTTCTTTTTTTGCAATTTGCAACAGTAACAATAATTCAATTTGCTTAATTAAAACTGACAGTAATACTACATAAAGGAATTGTGGCTGTTTCAGAATTTAATTTTTTGTATTTGCTGGTCTGATATTAAACACATTTTTTATTTTGGTTATATTAAAGGCACAATATGTAAGTTTTCGCCGGCAGAAGGTGCATATTCAAAACAAACAAAGAAACAAAGGCATAGTTTGATGAATGTGGAATCGTGGGAGTTGTGGTCTTTGTGCACAGCCGATGCAATCCGATGGGACTCGGGCAGAAATTATTTTTATTCTGCTTTTATTATTCCACAGTCGGCTGCTTCCACTCCTTCCGGTCGTGAATATGTAGGGGGGGAAAAAGCAGTGCTGTTTTATCAAACTAGATGCATTTGAAAGTTCTGTTACAATGCTACTCTGTGTGGTCATCACCTGTCTAATAAAACGCACATTACATATTAACATATTAAAGCATCTTTGGTGTTTCCATCATAGACAGTAAAAGAAATGGACACAGCGACTCCATTGGAACTCAATTGAGACAAGTGAAGCCCATTTTTAGCATTTTTTAGCACTCCCGTTTCTGACGCGCAGACTCAAACGAAGCTTGACGACGTCAGCAACCTGTCTGACAGATGTAAATCTTCTAGTAGCTGTGCGTGCAAACTGCCATCATTAATCTTGTAAAGACGGCGAGCTTGAGCGGGGAGTTCTTTGGCATGAGTGAGAAGGAGTAAGTATTCTGATTAATTATTTTGTATAGTATCTTAAAATGTAACGCCAGTACACCATATTAAGTTAATTGCCTGCGAGCTTCTCCTCCTGTCTGTAAGGTAATGCAATAGAGAGTCACAGGTCAGCAAAATATATCACACTGTTCTAGTGGTTTCTGGATATTTTGATAAAAAAAATCGTACATATTGTGCCTTTTAAATATGAAAATGATTATGAAAAAACAATTTAATAGTATGTTGTCAGGATAGATTCACGACGACTTTAGTGGTTAGTGTTTTTGGCATTTCACAGAGTATTTGCACTTTTGTTAGAAGCTGTTTGGTGTGTTGCTCTTGTAATGGTTATCTTGCAGTTTTAATGTCACTGTGGTCACATTATGGCTTATCATATTTAAGTGTTTTTTCATAATTGTTGACGCATGTATTTTTTTTTATTAGTTGCTTTACTTTTAATATGTTGAAGGCATGATGCAGGATTGAGATCAATCTTGGATTTCATTCACTAAATAGCTGATTTACTCATATATTTGTTTTTATTTTTGACAGAGAATTACATACCCATAATATTAGGCATTATTGCTGCTGTAGTGGTGGCCATCTCAGTCATCATCATCTACATCTACTTGACCTACTACAAAAAGTAGGACAACCAGGACAGGACGGGCCGTTATGATGTGAAGGAGCCCAAAGCACATAAAGAACCCTTAGCGGATGAAGTCCCCATGAATGAACTCTGTTAGAGCAATATGTCTGCTTTGGTTATGACTCTCTATGCTGGGTCTATCTTCTGAGCTTCACTGTCTGCAGACAGATCAGTCGGATCAAATTTCGATGCAAAATCATACAGATTAGTGTTATTTCACTTAATTTTAAGATCCAGCGGACAATCACAGTAACACACCCTAACATTGGTGTCTGACAATGTAGATTAACTAAAATGGCTGAAAAGCATCCTTATTAAGCTTTTTTGGGATTCTTGTATGTTTTTACAAAAATAAAAAATAAACTATACTTATATTGTATGTCTATATTTGGAATAACCAAGATATTCAATACAAAAAAATTGTTTTAATAATAATATTCTTTTGGTTTCTCAACTTCTAAATTCTCTTGCTTTCTTATTCAGAATTCTTAACTAAATATACCTGTCACCCCTCGTGACTTTGCCATAGTGATGGATGCCATCCATTCCATTCCCTTTCCATTCCATTCCATCCCCAGTCGAGTGATGGCACTGTTAAAAATCTCTGATTCTTTACCTTTTTGTATTTCTTGGACACACCCCTGTGAAACAGCAATAGGAACTTTTAGCTTTTTGTCCAGTCCCTCTCTCAGAAATAGGAACATTATACTGCTCTTTCAGAAAGACAAAATTACTATCCCTCCTGTTATATATATTTGATTACCAATAAAGTTAAAGAGATATCCTTTAAGTTACTACACAGATTTTACCCTGCCAAACCTTATCTTAAAAAAATGTTTCCTGAGATGGATCCCCTTCTTTTGTGGAGTGGAAAATGAGACTGTACAGTATGTCATCTTTTTTGGAATTGTGTCCATGTTGTTACCTTTTGGAAGAAATTCTGTGTAGTTGTACATGTCTGTATCTTAGACAATTTTTTTTGGTGTTTAAGGATGTCTTATTTGTTTTTTATAACTCTCTAAATAATGTAAAAGACAAGTATTTTTTTATTAATCTATTTTCCTAGCTAAATTGTTTACGTACATTTTTGTCTGTTAAACCTCTATTTCTTATTATTTGTAAAGACCTGAAGTGTTATTTGGATAATATATCCTCTTCCAGCAATGTCAAACCTTAAAATCTTATACTTTGTGCATAAAGTATATTTATGCGTTTTTATGTTGTGCTATTTAATGTGGTGGGATTTAGCTTTTTTTTTCTTTTCTTTTTTTCCGTTCTTCCTTTCTTATCAAGTTGTATTTATTGTAATGTATATATTTCCCATGGCTTAATGTTTAGTTTTTTGGTTATTTTGCAATATCTTTGTTTATAATTTTTTTAATATCAAATCTATATCTAGTTTGGTTGCTCTAATCTGATTTGATCTGTAATTGAGGTGTTGTTGTTGTTGTTTTTGTTTGTTCAATAAAAAAAAATTGAAAAAATGTCCCGTTTTCCTTTAATAGGCTATTTTAACAAATTCACTCATAAAAAGGCACTTCAACAGCTCCATTTATTTATCACAATTTATTTACTACTTATGTTAATACTTATCAGTATTTATGTTATGTTATGTAGTAAAGTTTTAAGGTTGATATGTTGCTTGGCTGGCTACATGCCATTCTGGAGGATGACTAAATGTAACGCAGGAAGCAAGGGGGCATGACTCTTGACACATGGTACCTCACCCACAAATTTAGATATTCAATGATAGGACCAAATGCAAGCAGGACGAGCTTCACTAGTCCTACCACAATTGCATGTGGTTGTACATCAATTTAATCATGTCAGAAGTATAATTTATTACTTTGAGTGGTGAAACTGTTACTTGGAACTACCAGCTGTATCTACTTGTGCAATTCTTTGATTCTAGCGTCGTTATTTGTAAAGCATGCGCTACTGAAGAACACTACTGAATGCCCTATTCAGCTCGACTGGCTGAGTGTTGCCTGCTGGTACAACAGATTTTCTCAGATAGCAACAGACTCTGGACAGATCCGCTGTACTGTCAGACTCTAGCTGTGTCCCAAACCAAAGTTCATGGACTCTGGAGTGCACATTTGAAGTGCGATTGCGTCACAGTGGCGCAAAGAAGGCCATCCCAAACTGCATTTTTTTTTATTATGATATAAATGACAGGTATAAAACAGTACAACAGACATTATAAAGTCAGGATAACAAAGGATAAAAAAAAATAAAAAAAGACAATAACAAAAATACAGTCACAGACAGGCATGACCTTTACTTTACTCAAAAGATTTTTAATATAGAACACAAACCGAGAGTTTTAATTGTCTTTCTATTACATATGCATCTCAGTAAATAAGAATATCATGGAAAAAGTTATTTTATTTAAGTAATTGAACTCAAATTATGAAACTTGTGTATTAAATAAATTCAATGCTCACAGACTGAAGTAGTTTAAGTCTTTTAATTGTGATGATTTTGGCTCACATTTAACAAAAACTCACCAAATCACGATCTCAACTAATTTGAATATGGTGACATGCCAATCAGCTAATCAAACATAGCAAAGGTAATCAAACATAGCAAAAACCTGCAAAGTTTTCTGTGCCTTCAAATTGGTCTCTCAGTTTGGTTCACTGGGCTACACAATCATGGGGAAGACTGCTGATCTGACAGTTGTCCATTAGACAATCATTGACACCCTTCACAAGGAGAGTAAACCACAAACATTAATTGTCAAAGAAGCTGGCTGTTCACAGAGTGCTGTATCCAAGCATGTTAACAGAAAGTTGAGTGGAAAGAGAAAGTGTGGAAGAAAAAGATGCTCAACCAACCGTGAGGATTGTTAAGCAAAATCGAATTTGAGAAGAATTTGAGTGAACTTCACAAGGAATGGACTGAGGCTGGGGTCAAGGCATCAAGAGCCACCACACAAAGACATGTCAAGGTATTTCGCTACAGTTATCATATTCCTCTTGTTAAGCCATTTCTGAACCACAGACAATGTCAAATATTACCTGGACTAAGGAGAAGAAGAAATGGTGGTCAATGGTGGCCCAGTGGTCAAAGTCCTCTTTTCAGATGAGAGCAAGTTTTGTATTTCATTTGGAAACCAAGGTCCTAGAGTCTGGAGGAAGGGTGGAGAAACTCGTAGCCCAAGTTGCTTGAAGTCCAGTGTTAAGTTTCCACAGTCTGTGATGATTTGGGGTGTAATGTCATCTGCTGGTGTTGGTACGTTGTGTTTTTTGAAAACCAAAGTCACTGCACCCGTTTACCAAGAAATTTGAGCACTTCATGCTTTCTTCTGCTGAACAGCTTTTTGAAGATGCTGATTTCATTTTCCAGCAGGATTTGGCACCTGTCCACACTGCCAAAAGCACCAAAAGTTGGTTAAATAAAAAGGGAGTTGTAATTGCCTTGAAGTGCAAATGATTTTCTAAGCATCTGTAAAATCATTTAGCACCACAAATAACAAGACTATGTAATAAAGAAAACATGCTGTTACAAACACAGACATGTTCAGAACTCAAAGGGTTAGTTCACTCAAACTTTACATTTCTCATGATTTACTCACTCTCATGTCGTTCCACCCCGTATGACTTTCTTCCAGTAATTTTGCTGCTCTTTTTGTTCTCGGTACAGTGAAAATGATTAGTCACGAGGGGCTTTCGAGCTCCAAAATTCACAAAACGAGGACAGTAATAGATGTGTGTGTTATATTCTTCTCAACTGGATGGCTCTGTGAGAAAAGATGAGAATATTATTGGTGAATAACAACTTTAAACTTCAGCTTTTTGCTGTCATGGCTTTAAAAGACTTGCAGTGAATATAAATAACCCATGTTGATTCTAAAGGTCTTTTTTTCATGTTTTTTTTTTTTTTTTCTTGACAGTCCTTGGTCACCATTCACTAATTATACGGATAATAGCTGCCTGGACATTCTGCTAAACATCTCCTTTGTTGTTCTCTAAGTTTATGTAATGTGCGAATGGGCGATAATGAGAAACAGCAAAACCAAACACTCCTTTCTTTCGTAACTAGCAGTGAGGCATCTGTGGTTACAGTCTTCTGCCTCCATCTCCTGTGAGGCACTATTCCTATGTGCGTATGGTCAATTACAGTGATTTTTGGAGCCTCACTTTGGCTGGAGACACTCATGCAGAGATAGATGCCACATTTGGTCTCAGGCTTCATGAACATGGCAGTGTTTCTCTCCCTGCTGAGTGGGACGCCTTGTCCTACCCACCCAAATATGCTTCGGTTTCCACAACCCTTCCTCTGAGCTCAGTGTAATCAATTATCTTCCTCACCTAAAAACACATGGAAACCAGATGTCACACTCTTTCCAGCAAAAACTCCCCATCCTGAGTCTGTACAGGCATCTTACATCCAGCAGGGGGTGCCAAAGTGTCAAATTATATTGACTGAGAAACGTTAGACTACAAATGTTAATTTTTTTTTTGTTTGTTTTTTTTTTTGTTAATGATATCGCAAATATAGTATTTTTTTGATTGTAAAAACAGTAATATTATAAAATATTATTAGAAATTTACAATAACTTTTCAATTTAAACATAATTTTAAATGTTTAATTTTTTTTATTCCTGTGATGGTAAAGCTTTCATTCATCCAGTCTTCATCGTCACATCATCTTTCAAAAATCATACTATGACGATTTGCTGCTCAAGAAACATTTCTTATTTTTATCAGTAAAAAAAAAAAAAATTAAATGCTGCTCAATATTTTTGTGGAAAACCTTCTTTGAATAGAAAGTTCAAAAGAATAGCACTTATCAGAAATAGAAATATTTTGTAACATTATACATTTATTTATTCATTTATTTATATTTCATTAATCTATATATTTCTTATAAATATAATGAATTCATAAAATGAATGTGTGGAAATCATAATTATCAGAGACAATAACTAATTAAATGACAAATGCTGGTGTACTAACATTACTAAAAATGTAAGAGATTGTTATTTATTTGTTTGTTTTTTTTTGGGGGGGGGTTATAATTACTATGGATGTCAACAGTGTCTATGGTGCAAGAACTTCAGGTCCACGTACCAGAAAACCCCCAAGGACTCTGATGCTGATCTCAGCTATGTTGATGACCCCAAAAAGTTCTCAAATCTGTCCTGGAGTACCCCCAGCCCTGTACATTTTTAATGTCTTCCTCATCCATCACACCGAATTATACTCATCATCTCATTAGTGGAGACTGCAAGACCTGAAGTGGGTGTGTGTCAGATATAGGGAGACATATAAAACTTTTAGTGCTGGGTACTTCATGGAGAGGATCTGGATTATCACCCCGTCCGAACAGAAGTAGCTGGTGACAGTTTTTTTGAGTCCCTGGATGAAGATGATTCTCCCTAAACAAGCAAATCCTCTACTAAGATTCCTGGTTAGGAGAGAAGAAAAGGCAAACACACTTTAAAAACAGTTTCCTTGAAAGAGCCAGATTATACTCCTGGCTCAAGACTTACACTGCACAGCATTTCTGGTTTACAAAGAAATGTTATCTACAAAAAGAAAGAAAGAAAATCCTGTTGCACTACCACACTTGACAACGTGTTTCTTGAATCATAAAAGCTTAAAATGCCATTATCTTTTGCTATTTTTATTTTAATTTGTTTTTTGAATGCTGAAAGAGTGTAATGCCTTTGGTTTTATTACTTTTAGTTATTTCTGTTATTTGTTTTTGTTTATTGTAAAAAAAAAAACAACAACAAGTAAATTTATAATTTCCTGTGTTAAAATGAAAACCTGAAATATTTTATAGTATACTTCAATAAATAAAGAAGATTCAATATACAAAACTATTTTATTTTGATTTGTTTTTGTTTTTTAAATTAGTATTATAGTTCATATTTTCAGATTTTTATAATATGTGTATGAATTCCGGTATTTTTAGAGACATATCAACCATTTGGTAAAAATTATGTGATGTGTTAAAAAACAAAAATACATTGTGGTAACTAGCAACATAAGCAGACAAGAAATGCAAACAACATTCTTTTTTAAATGCCTTTTTCTTGGTGGGGCAGTTAAAGGGTTAAGCTAGATAACCAGCCGCCCTTGAAACCATGAACACAATGTGCTAAAATACTTCAGAACATACGAGCATCCTTGCAACAGCTTTAGCACAGACACCACTAACATTTATTTAATACGATGTAAAAATCTAGATTACCACCCAACATTATATCACTCTTATTTTAATTATGGCTTAAATGAACAAGATGAAGCTGTCGTGAAGAGAAAGTAAAGAGAAAATACAAGGCCGCTGTGAGCCATGTTTTTGTAATGAGCTCAACAGAGTGTGAAAGCCACAAGTGTCACCTTCTCCATGCTGGCTGCCGGCTGTCACGCTGGACGAGTGCTTGGTCACACCAAACAACCTATTATGGGTCAGACCGGATGCCCTTCGAACATGATAATGGCTTTTCATGCTTCTCATTACTCCCTTGCTATTTACACACTGGCAAACTGGAAACAAACAAGGGCATATTTTGTGCTTGTTAACTGAACCTGAAATGGAAACTCTGCGCTGTCATGCTGCAAATGTGGCTAATTTTCTGGTATTTCAGCAGCCTTCTTTCCATTTTAAACCTCATTAAAATGCTAATTGGGCCTTTCAGTGACCGCCCAAGTCTGTTATGTGCCCTGGATCCAAATGCTTCCTGCGTTTAACTCCACCATTCAAAACAGTTCTGTGGGGTTAAGCTGTATTTCACGTGTTCACACCACTGAATGAAAGGTGTAGCATGGCTGATGTGCTGTCTACATTCAAAATAGGGAGCCAAAGTGATTCGCAAATGTATATCTAAAAACAGCACATTTTATAAGCATTACTACACTAGCTTCAACAAATTTGTGGCATTAAAGAAACATTTTGTTTCATTAAGTCAGCATTGGGCTTTCTGAACACTGACTTTCTTGCCAAGCAAGCATTTCTGGGTGTCACTTCATGATAATAATAATTCACTCATAAATACTTTTAGTATGTTTTGTGTGTAATTCAAATGACATTTTAAAATAAAGAATTTTATTGTTGCATATTTATCCTTCTGTATATAAATGATTGCAAAATTGTTTACAAGAATACTGAAAATAATAGTTGGGCTCTAATCTGGATTTTAGGGTATAGAGTTTGGTTTGAGTATTATTTATATTAGTGTTTATTAAAGGGATCGTTCAACATTCTGGCATCATTCACTCACCCTCAAGTTGTTCCAAGGCTGGAAGTTTTTTTTTTTTACCAGTATTTTTACTCTAACAAAACAGTTGATGGTAGCCATTGAGCTACATAGTATTTTCCATACTGTGGAAATAAAATTTATGCATTTAGCAGACTCTTTTATCGACTTCAGGCCAACATTGTTTTTACCTAACATGTTCCCTGGTAATCAAACCCACAACCTTGCACTACTTACACAATGCTCTACCACTTGAGCCACAGGAACAATCAATGGCTACTGAAAAATGTTTGATGGCAGAATTTAAATTTTTGGGCTTATTATCCCTTTAATATTCTGAATAAGCTATTTTTCTTTCTTCACATTTTAATTTTTCACAAAAATTGTGGTATGAGTAATTTTGTTATATATATGTATGTATGTATATGTGTGTGTATGTAAATAATTTACATATAGCTAATTTATTTGTATTTATTTGTATTTCAGGTATTTGTAATTTTAAGTTTAAATGAAAAAATTATATCAACCAACATTTTGTTTCTGTTTTTAGGCAAACCATGATATGGGCTATGATTGTTTTTTTATGTTCCAGAAATGATCCAGGAACATTTTTTACTTGTGTGAACTTATTATTTCTGTTGCTTTTTATGGCTGAGATATCAGATGTATACTTATAATACATTTCTCTAAAACATTACACAAGCAAATATTCAGAGTTGGCATGAGTTTAAAGGGACAGCGTGCAAACAGAGCCTTTAATGGGGCTTACAGATTCAGGCACTAACTGAGCCACTCTCCATGGTCCCAAGATGTCTGTCATCGGTAGCAGCAGACCAAATCTGACTTCTCTGGAGCCCCTCCGGATTTTTTTAAGTGCTTGCTATATGTTACTTTGCTTATAGGTGAGCCAGAGCCGCGTGCAGAGTAACCATACTATTATCGAAACCCATTATATTATATTATATTATATTATATTATATTATATTATATTATATTATATTATATTATATTATATTATATTATATTATATTATATTGTATTGTATTGTATTGTATTGTATTGTATTGTATTGTATTGGCAGGAAAGTGTGTATTGGATGTACGTTGTCCCACTTAATACTTGGCTACTTGCCACATATGTAAATAAATGGACACAAAATATTGATTTGAGTTTCCCAGTAAGAGGCATTGCGCCAAGAACAATCAAGTTCAAACAAACCAAACATTTTAAAGGAATAGTTCATCCAAAAATTTAAATTAGCTGAAAATATACTCACCCTCAGGCCATCCAAGATGTAGATGAGTTTGTTTCTGGAACTCATTTGTAAAAACTTGCTCACAAATGGATCCTCTGCAGTGAATGGGTGCCGTCAGAATGAGAGTCCAAACACCTCATATACAGTCACCAAGGATTTATTACAGTCAAATAAGCTGCAAAAACATAAATGAGTGCTTTAATTGTCTGTGTTGACAATGTGACCATGAAAAAAGTGGGAGGCCCTCCGTTGCTTAACATTGTAACAAATGTATGTGTTTAAGTGTGTACAGTATATGCACTAGGTTTGCTTGCTTGTACGGTTAGGTAAGTCTCCCAGCAGGTCACAGGTCTGGAAGCACTGAGATGCTCACACATTGCTGCTCCGATGTGTAATGGAGGCAGAAATAGAAAGGGGGCACACTGTTGGCTGCCAGTGTGTAAATCAATATGTTTAAGTAATTCAAGAATGCTATAAACATTCCCAGGTGGAATATGCCCATGGCTCACTTTTATGTTGCTGTGGCAATCAGCCAGAAGCTGCACCTCCAAGATCTTACACAAGATTGTGATTTGCACTACTGCCTTCTTTATAATGAATCAGCATAATGTTTTTGGCTCAGTTAGGAATCAGTGAAATGCTTGTTTTTTAAGAGTATTTATTTTAGTGTTGACATTTTTCTTCACCAAGCATGCATTCACCTGTGCATACTAGCAGTCCGTGTATTAAGATATTCAGCTGAATATGTTACTCACAGGTGTCCTTGGCACTTTTCAATCGTTTGTTCAATGAACCATAAACAGTTATTGCACATGCACCTGAGGAACAATCCTTAAGACACTAAGAGCTTACAAGCGGCAGGCATTAAGGTCACAGTTATAATAACTTAGGACATTAGGACATAAAGAGACCTTTCTACCAGAAGAAAGATTCCCAGGGTCTCTGATCACATGTGTGATCTTTTATAGCTACTTATTATTTTGTTGTGAATCTGGACTTGCTTACTATATATCCAGTTTCCTTTCTTCTTTCAAGACAACCATTCTTTCAACAGAACCATGAGACTGATAATAAAAGCAAGTATCCTAAAGGCTTTGCCTGACAGCTATTGAAAAAAGACACTGTATTGCCTTTCCACACTCCATTAAGCAGCGCCACCATTTGCAACTGTGCTAATAATAAAACATTTCCCAAGCAGTAAATCGGCACATTAGAATGACCGTGACAGTTTACTAATAAAACTTTTGGTCTGAATAATCTGCACGAATTTAATCATTTAACAGACGTGACATTCACTTTACTAGTAGATGGGATGCTAAAATGATAATAAAGAAAATCTTAATAAAACAAAGACATGCAAGCTCATTATTTTAAACTGTGTTTAAACTGTTTTTAAATG
The DNA here is from genome assembly GCF_003368295.1 of Carassius auratus. NCBI lineage: Eukaryota > Metazoa > Chordata > Actinopteri > Cypriniformes > Cyprinidae > Carassius > Carassius auratus. The sequence goes on from NC_039245.1 coordinate 288,873, forward strand.
TTTAAAAACTAATAATTGTTACTTAATTGTTTTGATCATCTTAATGTCCTCCTTACTGAATAGAAATATTAATTTCTTAAAAAAAATATCAGATTGACCCCAAACTTTTGAACTGTTCTGTACGTGAGAATTACTCTTAGATTATAGCTTTGTCATTCATGCCAAAAGTTATGATGCAACATATTGTGCATCTATTTGGAAAACAATAACAAGCATATAAGTGTGACACAGTATCTCAGTATGTGCTGAAGTGGTGCGCTGGGATGATTATTGTCTCTGATCGGAGCGTATGTGCTCTGAGGGCCAGCTGGCATCTGGATCGTGTCTGTCTGATGAGCCAAGGCAGGGGTCAGAGATACACGTGGCCTGACACGGCTGTAACTAAAGGCCAGAGATGCTTTGACAAGGACTGTGTCATGTATTAGGTGGTTTGGCTGAAACCATTGTTGGGATGCTTTGGCTTTGGTCTTACGTACATGTCACGAGGTGAGCTGGCAAAGACTTTTATCATCACCTAGTGATGAGATGACTGGCACAAACAGCTCAGCCCCAGTTCTTCAGCAGGATATGTCTGTGACACACAGATGGATGCTCTCTATTGTCAAACTTCTGTGAAACTTGCTGCTTATTACTGAAATATGTGCCATCAGCCCCTCTACACTGAGTTGTCACTTTAAGAAGGTAGAAAGACTTATTTTTATCTTGTATGTCTTTTCACACTGCTTTGAATAGAAAGTTTGGCTTGAATGATATGTGTTTCATTGTTTCCTCTTAACTAGCTTCCATGCAAATAGAAGGAAATATGTGGATGAAGGAGATTAAATGTGCAGGAAAAGATACCACTTGAATGGATAGTGTTTCAAGTGGAGCCCATCGTGTTCATTTATTTTAAGTATGAAACTGATACAGAGATTCGCAAGATAAGGACCATATCCTAGAACAGTGAAAGGTTTTTATAGCAGCACCCCAGGAAAAAACAGATTTGCATTTCCTCAAGGAAATACCAGTACTTCCAAGTCTGTAAAACTCTAAAGCTGAAGGTTTAGGTAAGCATGGGTTTAGGTTTTGTTTTTGATTTTTGTGTAGAAACTCTGAGTCAGAATGGCTTTGCCATTGTCAGGCATCTTTAAATTGCTAAATATATGTAAAAAGTACAAGACTAATCACAGTTCAGTTAGAACATACACTATCGCTGTTCAAAATTAGTTTTTTTTTTATTTATTGAAGGAAATCAATGTTGAGAATTATTTATTCAACACGGATGTATAAGATTGCTCAAAAAAATGTCTACTTCAGATAAATGCTATTCTGTTAAACTTTGTGTTGTTCAAAGAATCCTGAAAAAAAAACATTTCCATAAAAAAATATTATAACTGTTTTCAACATTGACAATAATGAGAACTGTTTCTTGAGCACCAAACAAAATTTTCTTTGGAGTCAAATTGTTTCAGTGAATTTGGTTAGTTCACAAAACTGAATGATTCATTTACGAATCAGATCTCACTGACAGTCATAGTCACATAGCTCACTGGAGGGGAGGATTATCAGTGAATAAAAATGTTGGTCTTTTCATCACAGAAAGCTATCTATGGACTAGCGCATGAGTCATGTGGTCCTTTGTACTTTTATGGTACTTTAGCGCCCATTTAAAGTTTGAAAGCTTCTGTCCCCATAGGGACTAAAATAATGACCAGTATTTTTCTTCATGTATTCAGTGGAAGAAAGGAAGTCATACAGGTTTGGAATGACACGAGGATGAGTAAATGATGACAGAATTGACTTTTTTTCCATTTAAGGGAATATACAAATGTCTTGGGAACTGCAGTTAATAAGGGGAATATACAAGGATGAAAGTGAAGAGCTTCAGCTTGAGCCTCAGTGAAACAAAACACTTGGCATCCAGCTTATAAAGGAAGATACGTGCAGACCAGCAGACATTTCCTCTGGGCTAACCTCCTTCCTTCTGTGTCAAATGGAAATGGTCTTAAATGTTAAGCAGTGTAATCTTTAGCCTCTGGCTGAGTAAGTTCAAACAAATTCTGGCTGAAATATGAGGTCAGATAATGGGGACTGTGGGAGTGCTGTTTTCTCTGGCATACTCTGTTTGCCTCAGAATCTCTGCTAAATTTTATGTTATATCTTTGTCAGCTGACAATGACAGCATGTGGATCCAGTCATTACTAATCAGAGCCTCCATAGCTTCTTTGGCACTTTTCCTTCTCCTTCTGCCTCTCCCTCCAACACCTGCTCACTGTCTTACTCATGTACTGCTCTCTAACTCATCACATTCTGTTTTGCATTTCCTTTCCGACAGCTCTTTTTTTTATTCAGAAAGTAAAAAAAAATGCTGTATTTTCTGTGTCACAGACTCCAGAAGCAGTACTCTGTCTAATATATCTTCTTCTTGGTTGAGCATCTCTGTTATTGCAGCGGAAATCGGCACATGAATATTGTGGCAGTAGAAATGTGTTCACTATTGTTAGATTCTATGCTGCAGAAATGGTTTAACATTTTTTTTGTTTATATCTTTATAATATATTTAATACTTCTACAACTTGCCTTAGACAGATTTCAGATATTTGAATACTTGAACACATGACCACCCACAGTCAACAGCCAAGTCGTAATCATTTTGGTATGAATTTTTAAAACTATAACCCAACTACTAACCAGCACATCCTAAACCTTTTTTGCTCATGCTCATTGAATGCAGCTCCAGAGACCTGACAGCCAGATTACAGGAAATAAACAAGAGAGTCAGGTATTGCATCTCTTCTCTGACGGCTCCTCTTTATGTATATCTATTGACAAAAATTCCAACATGGTTGTTTGATAAATAAATATCTACACACGGCACACAGTTAGCATTAAAATCATTTTATTCATTTAATTCAAACTGGCAAACCCAGGCCCCAGGCAGTGTATTATTTCAAACACAGAATACAAGTACTCTGCATAAGAGGAACATTTGAAAAAAATACACCAAATCTTTGCTTCCTTCAGGAGGGACGTTAGAGGCTTTTGGGAAAATGTTTGAAGCAAAAAAATACTTTTTGCAAATCCATTTAGAGCTGCTTGTGGCACAAAAATTGCACACTTCACCTTCATAAAGAGCCTGGTGTGTTTTTTTTTTTGCTGTAATAAATAGGAGGCAACATTAGGATCCGTACTGATAGCATACACTGCGATAATTTTCCTGCTTTGTTCCAGGTCATCATGCCAAAAGATAGTGTTTATTCTTTCCCACGCTCACCACCTGGCCAGTTAAGGAAGCGGGATGAAAGGTCCCTCCAGGCAACTATCTCTCCCCAGTCAAACTAAATTTCTTTAATTAAACCCATCGTAATTTAAAGGGGTCATCAGATGCCCATTTTCCACAAGTTGATATGATTCTTTAGGGTCTTAATGAAAAGTCTGTAGCACAGTTTGGTTAAAACAACACCATTTTAACCCTGTCAAAAACAGCTCTTGTCATAGCAAGCCACTTTGTAGCATTTCCCTTTACATATTAATGAGCTCTGCTGACCCTGCCGCTCTCTCTGAGGGACTGTTTACTTTAGAAAGTATTTGAGAAAGGGTAATGATTTAATGAGATTGAATATAGGGATATAGGGTGGTTGTGTACACACCCTGGCAACACACTTTTCAGTTCAAACAACTTGTAAAAGTGCATGAAGCATCCGATGATCCCTTTAAAACTCATTAATGTTTAAGCGGACCCTGGTGGTGTTGTGTGGGAAGGTGTCAGGTGTTAAGCGGCCGACTCTGCAGTAGGGAGAAGGTGGGATTATTCGGGAGACTCTGAGGGTGGGTTTCACAGCTTATGTGGTCCTGCTCTGAAAGCAAAACAGCTGGAAGACACACTCATGCTTATTCATTCATCTGAGGGGGGCTAACATCGGGTGAAACATTATCTGCAGAAATATGAGGTGAACATGACCAGAAGGCTTTGCTTAATTTATGATGCCTGTTCTTCTCCTAAACAGTACACATTTTAATCAGAAATGTAAATGTTGTAATTTTTAATAGACCTGTGGTGATATTTTTTAATAGGGTTAGGATTAAAAAAGAAACCTCATTCTACTATACATTTCCAAAATGGTCTAAAGGCACAGAAATCACAATCAGATAAAAAAATGGAGCCTTTAAGAATTGACATCACAAAACGTTGTTTATTTCATATCATAACAGAACACAATGTTCTAGTTTGAATATTTGGGATGGGATGGAGAATGAGAGATGCAGTAAACTGTATGTTCCTCTAAATTAACCGTTTTGTTGTTGTTGTTGTTGTTGTTGTTGTTTTGTCTATCATTCAAGTTTTTTTTTTTATTGCCATTGTTTCATGAAGAACCTTCAACATCCATGGAAACTTATCAGTGAACAAAAGGTTCTTCATAGTTGAAAATGTTTCCTTAGATTATGAATAAAATGTTCTTCACACTAAGAAAAAAAAGATAAATTATTTTAAGAACTCTTTGGGGATCCAAAATCATTCTTCCATTGAACCGCTACAAAAACACACTTTATTTTTAAAAGTGATATCGATGACTTTTATAATACTTTTATAGTGTTGTTATGCTCTTCATAAATATAACAGCATATGGGTTGAAAAATAAGTGAAGTGAAAGTGACATTCAGCCAAGTATGGTCACCCATACTCAGAATTTGTACTCTGCATTTAACCCATCCGAAATGCACACACACAGAGCAGTGAACACACACACACACACACACACTGTGAGCACACACCCGGAGCAGTGAAAAATAATAATAAAAAATAATAAAGGTGAGTAAATAATGACAACAGATTTCTTATATTTCTGGGCTGAACAAAATATTTTTTTTATTCCTGCACTGTCCTGACATGCATCAGTATAAGATTATTTCCACACTGTAATTACTGACCACAGAATGTGCCTCTCTTTCTGGCCATGCTGTGTTCTGCTTCTGATAACAGCCTCCTTGACCGCAGCCTGAAGCTCTGCCATTAGACAGCTGCAATCAAGCAGGAGGATAGAGCTTTACTGATCCTCTTCTTGTCTCACTGAAGAACATCTGTGTAACTAACACATTTCCCTCACCTCCATCTTTAACCTGTTGTTTACATCTCACAGTGCAACCTATATGCGTTTTCCTTTACCAATAAGATGAAGCTTAAAATGAAAACTGTCCTTTTCCTATGTCATTATTAAACCTTCATATCATCCCAGTCCTGTGTACTTCATTTTTCTTCTGTGTAACATAAAAGAGGATACACATATAAGTATTTTAAATGTCTCTGATTTTGTCCATAAAGTAAAATTCCACAGAAGGAATAGAATGAATAAATAATGACATGTTTTTTTTTTATTTTGGGGTGCACTAACCTTAACTTGCTTGTTTTACAGACACAAAATACAGATTTGCTGTATGTAACATTCATGAATTCATTTTTTTTATGTGGATTACGAGGTTTGGTTAGACAAAACGGTGACTGTGGAATGTAAACGGCTGTTCTTGTGTTCGATTGCGGCTTTACCGTAATGACATGGTTTCATGCCAGTGGTGTGTGAGGGAAGTAACATGTGACTGAAGTGAACCGGAGGCTGTTGCATCAGCAGAGTTTCTGAGGGTCTACAGGGCTGTCTGACACATAAAGAAAAGTCAGACTCCCAGAATCCTAGTATAAACAATTTAAGATTTTTTTCTTCTTAAACTTACAGAGACCAGATACTGATTGTCAAGATAATTTGCCTAGTCATTCTAATACCAGAATTAACATACAAAGTAACGACAGATTTGAATTAAAAAAAAGAGCATTAAATTGTAATACATCTGTAATACATTTTCTGATGGAGATTTATTTTTGATAGTTATTTAGAATAATAATTGATTATTATTATTATGCTGTGCTTTGCACAACAAAGGGAGAACATGAGAAAAAAAAGAGTTCATGTTCTGTAATTTTCGTTTTGTGTTCTGCTAATAAAAGTCAGGGGGAAAAAAAAAACATTACCCATGCAAGTCTGCTTTTGTCAACATGCATCTGCCCCTAAACAGCCCTTTTCGATCCCTGAAGTGTAGATGTCAAAAGAATATTGAGTTATCCTTCTTCATATATCTCCTTTCTTTTTTGTCCTCAGTAACCCAACTATAATCTTTTTGAACACTTCAGAACTGAGATGGTTAACACCAGAGGAAATCCTTTATGGCTCGTCTGACTCTCTGTTCCTCTTCTGAACACAGGTCTTGTGCTCGGGTCTTTTATCTTGCTCTGACTGATGGGGTTTCAACAGAGCTTGAGTGCTCTCCCAGCTTCACTCCTGCAGTCTAATCAGAGGCTTCAGCTCTCCCTCTGCCTCTTCTGTGACCCATAGGAGTATTTCAGAATCTATTCATTACTACTGGCCCATGGTAGAGCAATCAGATGTTCCCCGTGGGCCTCCTACATCACAATGACTGTTGTGGGTTCATGTATTGTCTGTGTTATTTTTGTTCAGCAAGATTTATTTTCCACCTAAAAATTTCACTCAAAAATGGAGAATGTCCAAGCTTCTCTTTTCCACAGAAAAAGGAAGGTGGTTTATACTGCCAGATTCATTATACTACCCAATTGTGTATAGAAACCTCCTAAAGACATATCATAGCTTTAAAAAAATGTCTTTCTCCTTTTTATCTTCTAAAATCTAATTTGTGTTTGCATTGGTCCCAAGATACACAAGACCATGAAAACCTCTGACTTTGTATAAAGCCTAGCATTATGAGTGTTGAAGACCATGTATGAATGCACACAAGCGTGAATGAAGAAATTTGCATGGACATTGTGCAAAAATGCCTCCCTTTTGTTGTAGAAATTTTGGAATAATATGAGTGTGAGTAAATGATGATTTCATTTCGGGTTAACAATTCCTATAAATGTACTTCCACTTTTCACTTACTTTTCATGCTCTCTTTGGGCTTTGGGTGAAGGCCAACATTCTCCCTAGGTTATGATGTCTGCTTACAGTACATGATGCCTGTCACATGACTGGGAAATTAACTTCCCACTATGAATGAAATTGCATGAAGTAGAGCATGATCTGTCATCCACTGTCAGCACAAGAATGTTTGCCCTTTGTGGTACCAAAGCAACACAACATTAACTTGCTTGTCACATCGAATGGCCGACTAAAACAGTGTTTGCCTTGAAAACTCAAACCTGTTTTAATTTAATCTGAGGTCGAGTATTAGTTGATGGACCGGCTGATTCTGCCATATTCCCTGTGGTCAAAAAAAGAAACTCATGCCAGACTGCAATATCCTGAGAAATATCCTTCACTTGTCATCGCTGTCATGCCCTTTAGCAACTAAAGCTTTCGTACTTATTTATTTATATATATTTATTTACTGTTGTACTTTGGTATTACATTTGTACTTCAAGAGCACTAATATGCACCTAAATCTAGTTTTGTTTTCTGTATAAATTGGTGAAAATCACTCCTGTAGGCTACAGTAGAAATATTATTGAATTACACCGTATAAGCTATCTAGGCAATAAAAGTTGTTGTGTTCCCAAAGTTTGAGCAGGCACTGATCATAGCAAGAGATACATATTTGAAATGTCCCTTTAAAATCGTATTCTTCTTGATTTTATGCAACATGTGGCCAGACAATCAGGTCAAAGGTCATGTGGATAACTGAACACACAAGCCTTATAGTCACCCTGGAAAGTCCCCAAGGGAAAATACAGGAAGAATCTCAGCAATGTTGAATGAGAAATTGGAATGCTATGCATGTCAATAAACTCTCTTTGTCTTGAGTTTGAACTCTGCACTTGAGGAGGAACCTGCTGTCCAGAATTAATGCCATCTCTGCCTCATTTTGCTGTTTTAGAGCCGAGAGGAGACTGACATCAGAATTTACCTTTTCCAAACAGACACATCAATGCAACTTCAAATGCTTCTTGCCTTACTTTCTTCTTGTAATGTTTTCATGTTTTAGTACTTGCATTCTTGACATATTTAAGGATACTAGGGTGGGTCTGTGTGTTTCAGTAATGCTCCCCTGATTAATAATTTGCTAAAACATTCAGTGAAGATAGTGTGTGGATTGTGGATGTAGTTTCAGATCTATGAATCTCTTTGAATCCAGTCTATACTTTTTCAAAACAAAACCTTATCCCAATTTATACTTCCCTGGTGAATTTCATAGTCAGTATCTATGGTAGTTAGAGCTGCTAATGCATGTTGTTACATTTCTTTTGACTTTGTGAATTTCTAGTGAAATGAGGTGTGTAACATTCCAATACACTGCGGAAACAATGTATTAGACTTGTAAATGAGTCTGGATGGGTGCCTGAAAGAAACAGCACTGGCCTGTCTATGTTTGGTTTTTTTTTGTTTTTTTTTTATGTACACGAAGCAGTATGTAGTATGCAAAATTTCAATTATTAGATACATAGAGACCATCTTCACGTGGTCTTTGAAAATGTTCCACAGCTGAATTAACCATCAATCATCTCAGAGCGACAGAATAATGGTGTTACTAAATTAACCAGACAGTGTCTCATAAAGAAAGTATCTATGTCTGAATTTGTCCCAACCCCCTCATTCGGTATTCCCTATTACAGTGGATGACAAATATTTCACTACATGAGAAAGGAATGGATGAAAATGAGCGAACCAATAAAGACATTGTTGTGAAAATTATACCGTGGTGCTACTATAAAAATAATTGTCGCATACACAATTTCAATTGACAAAACAGTGTGTTGTGGGTAGCTTACATGTGCTGCAAATCACATGCTGTTCAGAAGGTTATACATTTGGTTTGAAATGATGTTTTATATAGCGTGAATATGGACAGTATGAATGAAATTGAAATGTACTGTTGTCAAAGTCACATGACGAACCAGTTCAGACATACATCACTGCCATTTCAATCTCTTCTCCCATGGCTTCATATGATAGTAAAATGTCCATCAAATGACCATTATTTGGCATACTGTGTTCTCATACTGTATAGTATTGAAGAAGGCATATTCGGACACAGTGATACACTAGTTATTGTGGTGCATTACGGAACTGAATGAGTGCACTAAATATGGTTTTGGACACAAGTTACATATCGCCAGTTAGGCCCTGTTTACACCTGGTAGTGTATATATGGGCTTTTTCAGATCCTTCGAAATAATATTAAGAAATATGCTCACACAATTTACTTAAGACTGTAATATTTTAGAATTAAGTCAGTATGGAGAGAGAAGGTGGTCTTTCGCTGTTTGAACACATCCAACAACATGAGTGTCCACCCTACGAGAGCAATACGAATGTGTTTTCGACTACCTCTAGAAGTGTTCGATTTGTTTTACACCCCATTCACACCTGTATTTAGGGTTGTCCAGTTGTGATCAGATACACCAAATCACATCTTAATACCAAGTGTAAACAGAGCCCTACTGTTTAACAATGGAACTAGCAAAAAAAAAAAGTCACTAAAACAATTAAACGAATAATATACTGACATTCAGTCTGAAACAAAGACACAAAAACAGAAAAGTCCCAAATTCGAAGACAGGAATTAACTGGAGTTATATTTTTGACAAAAATCATGGAATTAGAGTTACCACATGAAGCATAGTTTTTATTTTACAGTTGATAAAATAAAATAAAAAGTTGAAAAAGTGGCCTATTAGTATGGTAATATTTCATTTAACTAAATATAATATTCTGTCTTCTAGAAAGAAAGAGAAAGAGAAAGCATGCAGTGTAATTTCACAAGTGTGTCATGAGGTCTGAACTTCTGATCATGCACATCTTACCTAAATGAGTTTCTGTCACAAACCGCAGTCACACACACACACACACACACACACACACACACACACACACACACACACACACACAGTACGAGTCTCTGCTCCTCCCAGTGTGTGTGTTCGCGCACCAATCGGTCACACACTTGACTGAGTCTCGGTCGACAAGGGCGGGGCTCCAGATCTATGAAACCGAATTACCGGCAGACCAAAACTAAACTTCCCGAGCCGATCGCCTCTCTCCGTGTGTCGTGCGTGCGTGGGAATGTACTCGCAGCTGCGTGGGAACAATCATATTAACTGCTCCACGATGTCTTAACATTGGATTTGTATCACCGATAGCCTCAATATTATTTTGCTCACCTTTAACGTTGGACAAAATGAAATACATATAGACTGTTCACCATCGATACTTCACAGGGATCTGGAGATTTCAGCTGTTAACATTTCCCCCGTCCCGAACTGATTGTGAATCGAATAAGGGTAGGTGATCATTTCTTTCGTAACGTTTCATTTTCTGTTTTTGGTGAGTAGGTTATACGCCGATGCAATGAATTTACCGGTGAGTCGATCGTGAGCTCAGATCGATGCATCTATAGGCTAATGCATCGTACAGTTTTAAAGAATATTCTCACCGTATCATTGAAACATATTTCAACCGTGAATGATTTGAAAGGTGTGTCGTTAATGCTTATATACCCGAACTTGAGGTTGACGTTAGCACAGTGTTTTTTAATCATGAGACATGTCTCGGAGGCGCGTGTGCTGTTCCGTGTTTTAGACTTCATATATGCGCTCCGGATTACTTGATATGTGCTTCATATCGCAGTAGACTCCACTTAAAATATTTCAAACCTCTTGCTGGTTTTGCACGTCTGATATTTGCAGGTCTGTCATGCGCTGCATTTGTTGTCAGAGGGCCACTCGTTCTGATCCGAATATAGGCTATGTTACACAGTGTTTGTATGTTTTCCATGCACACTTTAATTAATAGCAATTGTCCACGGTGATGTGATGACGTCAGTTCAGCAGTTATCGATGCCCCGTCTCCGAAGTGATTTTTGTCAGATGATTGTTGAACCTGTGTTTCAGATGGGCTGGGTTTAAACCCAAAGGCCGCTGCCTCTCTGCACTAAACGTGTGTGCGCTTTTTCATGAGGAGGTCTGGTAGAGCCGCAGATTTTGAGCACTAATAACAAATAATAAAAGCTGTGGTTCTTAATGACTTTTTCATGGATTGACTCTCAAGCAATAACTTTTTCCCCTGCGCTGCCACAATGGTTCCCGGCGTAATTTATTATTATAATTTTTTTTTTATATAAAAAAGATGACTTGAATTAGGACTACTGGTTCCCACGACCGGTATTTGAAGCTGTAGCTGTAGCATGAACTGGACCATTTATAAGTCAGATCTGTTAATATTAGCCCATGATTGTCAGATCCAAACACTGAATAAGTGAATGTTTGATCTGTGGCCGATTTTTTTTTTATTAAATTCTTTAGTTTGTTCAACACATTTGTCTATAGGTGTATTCCAGTGTGCATACTCATACACTGTTAAGCCGTTTTGTAGTGTGAATAGTGTGTTCACACTGAAAATTTAGACAAGACTTGAAATGAAGCGTGGGCTATTTAGTTTTGTGTACCAATTCACACATATCTCTATTCTACATCACTTGGGGCACAACTGTTATTGTGTTATGCTGTTGTGTGTTTTGCTCTAAGAAAGAGACCTGTTATCCTGCGGTAAACAAATACAAGGTTTAGACATAAACGTAAATAAATCTGTAGTCCTTATAGGGTTCATCTTAGCACTTTTTCAAATTCAGTGGTGAAGATGGTGAAAAATCTGAGTGTTTGCCTGGATATCTTTTAAATACATTGCAGGATGTTCACAAAGAGCAGTAACTTATAAAGCATAGAAGTGAACTGAACGCACAACAGGGAGGAACTGAACGAGACGACATAAACAAAAAAGACACATCAACATATACTAATTTATCTTTAACAAGTACGCAGTCACTGTAGACACGGACAAATGTATAGTACAAAGCAGTCGACTCATTTCAGGCACAAATGAAACATCATACACAGGTAGCGTTTTCATAAACCTGTATCAGACAGGCTTTCAAGGCACCGTAATGTCATACCTAATGATCTAAAACAGTTTCAGGGGAGCCGTTGACACCACTAAGTGAATATATAACGACTGTGGTATAAACTGAGAAGCATTTCTATGCCACACTTCCTGTGACAGCAGTATTTTTTTAGGTATTAGGTATATAGCCTGAGTGTCGCTACAGGCCAGGCTTATGTGTTTTGAAGAGGCATTTACTGGCCTGCATATAAATCAGTATCCCTGTAAAACTTAATCAGTGATGTTTTGCATGCATATACACGAGATATTCAAGAATACAAGCAATCATTTTATATGGAGAGTAAGAATATCTGTTATAAAGTTTGTGGGGAATGCAGTTGCCTGGCCCATCGACATGTCCCGCTCCAGCTTGTTCTCGCTTTGCTTTCGAAACATTATCTCATTCAGAGGATCATCATTCATGGTGATGTAACAAGATTAAGCAGGGCCTCGACTGACTTTCGTCATCATGTGTCGCAGGTGCGCTCCAACTGGGCTCTAGGTTGGCATAGAGGAAAGGACAAGGGGAGGATAATGCTGGAGTAGGTTGATGCCGCGGGTGGCTGTAACAGAGACGCGTGATCATGTGGATGAGTCACATGGCAGTGTGTGTCTGACTCTCCGCTTCTCTTGCCAAGAGTCGATTGCTTTCATTACAAGTGGTTTTACTTTCTATCAAGCCACCCTATTTAAAATACATTTCTGGCAGAGAAATTGTTTAGTAAAGTGGAGTGGGTAATTTCTGCGATGCCAGATTGCAGTGTGGTCGGATAAAACAACACTGGCTCAATCAGTTGCATGACAGAAAGACTGATCAATGAAATGGGTCGTTTTCAGGTACAAAGCAACTTGAAGTCATTGATTTTTAATAGCTTTGTTTATATGCACTAATTGTCGTCAATCTGAATCCCAATCCAAGTTGAGATTCTAAAAGCTCAGTTTATATGAACCCTACCCATTGAAATCGGATTCACATATTCTTTTATATGTGCATTGCGTGCATTTCTGTGAAAAATTATGCTCTTACTTAACTCGTTGCGTTTTAAACCGGAGAAAGCCAGTACAGTAATGTCACTGGAGCTACTGTAATTGTCATTTTTGCCTAAAACGAAAGCTGACAAATGTGAAGACATTTCATCAGCCAGACATGAGATGTAATTATGTGTAAGGTATAGAAAAATAGAGAATAGAAAATAGATTTTTTTTTTCCTATTGATCAGATTATCTCAGGTCTACAACAGGCTTGATTCGGATTGAGCTCAGCTAGATCGACCGAGGTGTTTACAATGAGACTGTTCAGTCCAATTGAGCCATCAATCCAATTATTGACAGGCTATTTAGTTGCATGTAAACATAGCTAACGAGAGTTGGTGATTTATGTTGAAAGCTGTGAAGTAGGAATGGCTTCAAACAGAAAAAAAATTATTCGGCAGTGTTTGATGAACTCAAGTGATTTTTTTTGCTATCAGTGTGAACGCCCTTTAAGTTGCTATAAAAAGCAGAAGGATTAATGTTTGTATGGTGTTATTGCAGTCTGGCGCCAAACTCAAAAGTTTGGCTCTTCATTTTTTTTTTTTTTTTTTTTTTTGTGAGATGAACATGCATCCTTTCAGCTCTAGGAAAAAGAATAAGTTACGAAATACTTATCAAAGTCATTTTTGAGCCAGTTCCGCATGAGTCAGAAAGAGCTCATCTGAGGTCTGAATAGTAGTGCCCTGTAGATTCAACACGTGTTGTGAAATGAAATCAAAGCCATCCTTCGTCACCACACACAAGAAACCTAGCGAACCATTAACCGTTTCTGTAGTACACCAGTGGTCTTGTGGTTTACTAAAAGAACAATTAAGAAGGTTTTTGAAGTGTGCTGATATATATAAAAAAAGTCTGCCCTGTTAAGTTTTTCCAGTTATGTGTAAAATAGACACATTATGTAAAAAAAAGGAAAATTCAAAGTAACAGTATCACTTAGAGAAAGACATGTTAACTGACTTGTTAGACAACATTTGAAAAAAAAGACTCTTGTTACTTAAACTAGCTTAAAACGGGTCAGACATATTCCCCACAGCTCTAATGCATCAAATTTCATATTTTCAAAGAAGCACTATTCGAATTGTGTCAGAGCTCTTGGGGCGTCCCGCCAGCACACCTCCCTATTCAGTAGTGGACTGAGGAGGAAAAAAGCACAAAAAAAAAGTCTTCTTCAATGTAGCTTATCAAGTTAAAATACACATAAGCTTTATTAATACATCACTTTGTTTAATTAGTTTTACATATTAATAACTCACATAAAAAAATGATGATCATAATATGCACTTTTAGAAAAATACAGTCCCTTTTTGGGTTATGATTCTGAAAGAAACCTTCATAATTGCAACTCTGAGCCAGAGGATGTATTAACAGTAGCATGATCTCATGTGGTTTCATTTTAGTTGCTGATTTCACTGACTTGATTAACTTGTCCTCAAAGCAATGATGAACATTTTCATTGGCTGCGTTCCCTCAAATTTAATCAGGCACTATATTAACATTATCTAGAATGACCTGCTTGTATGTTATGAATTTGGCAGCACAAAAGGTAAACACAGATAATTATAGTCATTCATTATAAATTAATGGAGCATTGTATCATGCATAGTTAGTAAGGCAGGAGTCGCTGTGCTGTATTTCTAAAGGCACTGTTAGGCACAATGTGCAGCTGTGTTTCATATATTTGAGCACATTTTATTCTCCTTTTAAAGACAAAAATGCATTCAGATGCATTTGCTGGGTGGAAACAGGTTGTGATTTATAAAAAAAAAAAATTGGGAGCAGAAATCATGTACTCTAAAATTGTAATTTAGTGTGTCTTGTCAATTTCAGGTGTTGTTTGAGAGATTGTGGCATGCTGTTGAACATTATTTCTGCAGCTATGACGTAATGCTGCAGGGCTGGTGTGGCTCTTAGATCAGTAAAATGAACTAGAGATGCTTTTACCGCTGCTGTCAGTCCTGTCCTGTGCTCAGTTCCAGGCACAGCTAAATGACTGCGGGTTCTCCGACTAATCGACATGGTTTAATGAGCAAAAAGAGTTTCTGAATGTGAGGGCGAGGGTTGATTAAATCCAGAAGCATTGCTGGTGGTGTGAAACGATGTGTAAGTGTGAGTGTGTAAATTTGTGGGGCTTTGGTAATGTTGTGGGTGTTTCCACAGGAAGGGCTTTGATCAGTAGTGTCTTGCATTGAGGTTTTCCCTCCAGTGAGATCATTCTATTAAAAGCTATTTTAAATTTACACCGCTGCTTCAATCTGTTATTGTTGAATATCGGCTTTTCTCTTATACTCCTTGCATTGAGGGTTAGTGTGTGAGATATTTCAGGGATGGTTTTTATGTTTCTCATATATGAAGCACGTGTCTTCCTCATCTTGTGTGACTTTTAGAGGGCTGAGGAGAACATCAGGCTGATGGATGGAGTGACCACAGGGAGCTTCCTGGTGGGCTGGCTGACTTACTGTCAAAGCCAAATTTAGACACAAAGTAAATAAACAAACATTTAAAAAAAAAAGCTCATCATACACTGACTGCAGTTTTAGTGGATTTCACCAAGTCCAATAGTGCACTGAAGTAATGCCGAAATGTATTTATTTACAGGTTGAGCACGCATGAATGCTATCAACAGTAAGAATAATACTTTTTAAAAATAATATATTTTCTTCTGTGTTGTGGCGTACATCCCAGTGTAACTTCTTATTGAAAAAGAAAACAAATTAGGGTGAAGATCCATTGACTGTATTGGATTTTAAATCCGCTCAGAATGAATGCTAGCTTTAACATATACCATCAGATACCGATACCATATCAATGAATCATTCACAATAAGATCTATAACATGCATTTGCAAAATATAATTTTCATTTTGTCACTTTGCAAGTCTGGGGTGTTTCAATTAAAGAATCAATGCAGATCCTGTCATTGAGCAAAATTAGAGTAAAATATACAGTACAAGAAAAAGTCATTTTCCTTTAAACTCTTAACACGTACTTGCCTGAACCACATACTTATGATTTTAGAATTTGTAAGTAGTAACTTCCCAGTAGGACTTGAACAGAGCTTATCTTGCTCTAGCAGGTAACTCTTTCCAGCCAGCTCCCTAAATTCCCTCCCCACCACTGTCTGCACTTCAATTTAGTGGCTTTAGTTCTCCTTCCTTTGCAATGTAATAAAGGCTATTTTAGACATCAAAGTACAGTGATGAAATAATCCAGTATGCCGTAGTTTCCATTGGGTCCTGGGCTGTTGTTTCATCCCATTTGTAGTTATGCATGTGTGCTAATATTATTGCAGTGAGGATGAAGGGCCAGTTTTTAATAGGTCGGCCAGCTCGCTTGTCTCTATCTTTAGCATACAGTGTGGCATGAGTCTGAGAAGGCTGCCCACCCTTTTTTTCTATTTGAAATGATGTGCAGTCTGGACGGAATCAAACTAGTCTAGACTTCAAACCGAAAACCGAGGGCGTTTTGTGCCTCTGTGTGACTTGGCCTTCAGTGGCCTTTTGGGAGTAGGTGGATGCACGATGACTAATAATAACAGACAAGAAAATCCCCTTAAGGTCAATGCATTGTGAACGCATTGCACAAGCTTGCATGGTTTCAGAAGGGCTTTTAAAATGATTTTCCCATTAATTTCACTCAAAAAACGTGTTCTACTGAACATTATGTCACCAGATGTGTCTTATTGGGTGTGCCGTGCAGCATACCTAGTATGAAACTATGTGGATGCCATCCAGCCAACTCTCCCTTCCGTTAGTCATAACTTGGCATGGCTATGTGCCCACCAAATTATGTCAACTCTTTCAGATATGCAGGAGGTGGATCAAGCGCAGAAAAAAGGGCAGAAAAGAAGCTATGTGCCACATGAGGCCTCTTCTTTTGGGAGACTAAAACAGGAAAAAGACAACAAATGAGCGCTTGCCATGTTGCCGGCGAGCATCATGATAAAAACAAAACAATAACAGAAGCTGTTAGATCGCTGCTCTGGGATGCAGCCCAGATTTTCACTCACACACTTGCACAAGCGTGGTACACACAACTGCAGACTCATCACGGGCCGCTCACTCCCATGTGGAGCGCTGACGAGAGCACTTTCTCTCTGTTCTTGCCTTGCCTGTCCACAGCGATGCTAAGCAAGTATGTGTCACACGTGCATGCTCCTTCTCTGGTGTGTGTGTAGGGTCTGAAGGAAGGAAACTAAGCCTGCATGCTTGGGATTGCTGTTTTTCCCTGTTTGTAAGAGTCCTGCTGCTCTCCTCCTGCTGTTTTCTTCTTCCTTCTTTCTCTCCCAGCCCAACAACGCCTCTTTCTCTGCGCTGTAATTGTGTGTTGTCAACACTGCTCAAGGTCACTCCCAGCTCTCCAGCGTGAGCGCTCTCAAAAGCAGCAGAAATGATTCTGACGTGTGAATGGAAGTGACCGCTTGCTTAGACCTCACGACTGTGAATGACTGAAAATATACAGGCCTAGCCTAACTATAACTGAGATCACCGGCTTAATGGGAGCCTGTTGTATTCTGTTGTATTTTGCAAGAAATTGTTATGGTCCGTTGCTCAAGAAAATCACACACTTGCTTAAAGCTCTCAGTGTGAGCCTTTCAGTCGCATTCGAAATGCATGTTTACAGTTTTTTTCTGGTTGAAACACACTGCTGTTCAGACATCAGAATGTGAATATTCATGAGCGAAAACCTTGACCATTTGAGACCGTTCATGTGGAGTTTGAAGACTATTGTTAGTCGGAATGACTTTAACATCAATTTTCTAAATGCATGATTTCATATTATTGTGATTAAATCATTCATGCATGTTGTATTATGTATTGTTACCTTGTAATTTTATTCAAAAATATTTTTTTGTCCATATTCTGGACATCTCCAATCATTTTGTGTAACTCCGCCCCTTTCTTATAATCCAAAGCAAGTACACATTCTGTTCTGCCGCCATCCAATCAACAACAAGCACACATGCTTTTTTGGAGCTTCACTGCACGTCTTTAGTAAATCTTGACTGTACTATTTAAACACCAAAAGACGGTTTGCACCGGTGCAAGCTGTTATTTATTCTGCCCCATTATGTTTAAATAGATGGTTAACCCAAATTCAGTCTTTAATTACTCACCCTCAAATTGTTTTAGTTGGAAGTCTTTATGAGTTCCTTTTTATTTTTAGCAGTTGTGTTAGGGTTATGTTTTGTAGGTTGTCTAATTGGCATATCAATGTGTTTTTGGGGCAAAATGTAATGGAAAAAGAAGTGTAATAATAGAGGTAATAATTGGCAAGATTTTCAAAATTATATGTAATATTTTATAGGAATATTGATAACAATAATTGATTTCCCTATTCACTTGTGTCTACCAAAATGCGTAATAAACATGCTTTTCACCCTGGTGTCCTCGACAGTGGACATATATGAAATCGATGTCCAGTTTTGTAACAGAAAGTCATGTTTAGACTTGAAACCCCGTAATATTTTCCTAAAATGTTGATTCATGACAAAATATTTTTTAAAATTTGTCAGATTTAAATGATCATTACAAAATGTTATCATATTTCCATAAGGGTGTTAAATTTGATCACTAAATGAATGTCAGACAGCTTATATCAAAGACCAAGGAGAGTTAGCGGTCATGGTGAAACCTCCAAACATTTGATATCTCTGAAAAGTGCTGAATGTGCAAGACATCCGGACTTAAAACTGTGACATAAGATCTCAGATAACATTCACTGAAATATACTGTCCTCTACAGATAACCAAACTCCATGGTGTCTTATAGTGAAGAACCTGTGAGTTGTTTTTTATGATACTTTTATAGGGCTTCCTTCTTTATCTCGACCACATTCACTAAAAGAGCCCAGAATATTCTTCACAAGTTCTCCTTTTGTGTTCTGAAGAAAGAAAGTCATGCAGGTTTGTAACGACATGAGGGGTGAGAATAATTCCTTTTAACTGTCACTGCGGTAGAACCGAAAGAGAGAGTGAAACTGTGTGATCAGCCCACATTCTTGTGCCCCGGGTTAGACCGTCTCTCTAAACCTCAAGAACCAGATCTGCACCTTCAAACCCTGCTGCCTAATTCCCAGAGTCTCATTTTCATGATAATGAGCCTCACCTGCGGAGGAGTCATATACACTTATCACTGTTTGCATTTGCAACATGCACATGAAAGGGATGGGCTTTGTGTGATAAGATCATTTCCTTTCCCATGATCTCTGCCATCGGGGGGGAAGGGGTTCCAGCTAGACCAGATGTGCAAACAACATGTCAGAAAATATGATCGAGCTTCAAGAAATCCCAGTAGCTGTGTGTCTCCATTAACAATGTTTCCTGACAGTACGGTAGTTTATATAAAGACATTCACAAAGTTTTTATAGTGTGAACTGTGAAGTCCTGGGCAGATGTGATATTTGTTGCTGTTTCTTGTTTGAGCGCTGCTACACTAAAGTCCTGTGAGGGCTTGAGGGCAAAGTCATAACCAACCCTAACACTTCCCTTTCATGCTTTTTCTAAACTTGCTTCAACAGGGCACTTGGCTAACACCCTCTGAAGATCACCTAGAACAGCATCCTGTTTGACCAGATATTTCACAGCTCTTCCATTTCCAGTTATTTTTACTTATTATAATTTTTTATATATATTTTTTTAGGTGAGCTTTTATTTTTCAAAATTTTAATTTTAGTTTAATTTTTTTTTTTTTTTTTTTTTAACTTTATTTCACTTTAATTTATTTTTACTATATATTTAAAAAATAATAAATCCAAATATATCAGCTACTATTTAGGTTTCATGTGTTTTTTTATTCCATTGTTAGTTTTAGTTCAGTTTTAGTTTTTATTTATTTTGAGTTAGTAATTTTATTGCTTTCAGTTAGTTGCCAATACATTTTTGATCAGTTTAAGTTTAGGTACTTCATCTAATATGTATATTTTATTTTATTTCATCTTTATTTCAATGAACAGAAATGTTTAAATAATTTTAGGTTTAGTTATTGATAACAACCCTGTTTTAACATAGACTCATTCAATAAGGAGGAACCAGGCTTTTTCTATCTTCATCATGATGACAACTGGGACTTTTTGTAACAATGAGCATGTAAAAAGTTGTGATGATGACAGGAAGTGATGGAAAGGTGTTTTCCCCTCAGGTTTAAAAGCGTGCCAATGGTGCTAAACATGACACATTGCTAGAATTCCCGATTAACAAGACTTATTTTGTTTGCTTTTAATAGACAGGTGCCATTCTGCTTGATTAATCGCACACTTCCATTTCACAGGCTTATCTGTGGCATATCAAAAATTGCTTGCTTTTTCCATAAATGTGGCTGACAGAAGCAGAGAAGAGTCCCAGACATGAGTGCGTTTCCTTCTTCCTTTTGTATCTCATCAGCTCCTCTGCTTTGCACTTCCTTCCCTGGCTCCTCAAATAAGCAGAACTCTGACCTCTGACCCCTGCCTCACTTGAGACGGATGTGATGTGATGGAATCTGTGCTGTTCTTTGAGGACTGTTGTTGGGTTTGCTGTCTTTTTGGATGCAGATAAGATCAACGCTCAAGTTCAGAGGCTAATATAGTCCAGAATCTTCTTTGTTTATTTTTAGCACAATTTTATATGCTCCAAAGAAATCTTATTGTTAAGGTTAAAAAGTAACTACTGATTTGTATACAAGTTCATATTAGACCATTTTTGTAACGTTGTAACTATACATTTTAATTAATTATAATAAAAAAGAATTATTATACGAGTAAAAATATTATAAATGTAATTTTTTGTACAAAATTCTCCTCCCTAGTGTACATTTTTCTTGCTAGTTTATGGACACAGTGGATGTTTCTGCTGCCTTTGCGTGGTTGAGACGTGTCGCATCCTTGAGGTCGATGCTTCTTTCAGTACAATTAAACAAAGAAAATTAAATCCTAGCATATTATATTTAAGGGTGGCCATTCAGATGTCAGGGGTGTCCAGTGGCACCTTGTACACCCCTCTGGCTCCACCACTGCAATGAATCAAGGGAGAATGTCTCTGCAACTCTATGGACATGAAGGCAACTCCCACTACAGATGTCAAAATGATCAATAGTGTCAACATTTCAGTTTGTGGCAGCATTTTGACAGGACATTTGACCTATTTTCATTCCTTCGGACTCTCACTGTGCTGAGTTTCCTCTCTGGAGAGCAGCTTTACAAACAGCCAAACAGCCCATATTTTAAGCAGCTCGCTGACAGAGCGGCTCCAAGCAGCATCTCCAACCTGCTAAACAAGTGACTGATTGTCTGCTGGAGGTCAGACGTTTTCCTGTTAAGCGAGCTAAGAGCAGACTCTCAGTCACAGCGTGCTTCAAAACATGTGATCCCCATCTAAATAGTTTCCAGCATGATATCAGCCTGAATCAGGCCATGGAAGCTCTTATTGTGCTCTTGGTATGAGGCTGATGAGCATCAACAGAACAGAAGGTCAGCAGATGGGCCCACCGCGAGCAAGGAGTGCATTAATGATTAGCATGAAATAAACATGAATGAACATCCAAGGGCGTGTTGAAAGATACAACTTTCTGAATGTATAGTGTCTCATGTAATCACTCAATGAGTATTTTAGCCGTGCAAAGCCAGCAGCTTGAAAACACTGTCACACAAACATCCATTGTGTCCATAAACTAGCAAGAGAAATGTACACTAGAGAGGAGAATTTTGCAAAAACAAATACATGTATAATATTTTTTGCTCATATAATTATAATTTTTATTATAATTAATAAAAATGTATAGGTACAACATTATAAAAATGGTCTAATATGAACTTGTAGTTACTTTTAACCTTTACAATAAGGTTCCCTCTATAGTTTAGACTAGAGATCGGCTGAATGGATTCGAAAACAGTAAAACTCAACTGTTTGACTTCAGGGGAGTTGGAAAATGAGCCTTTTTTCAATAAAAGTGGACTGTTCCTTTAAAGTAAATGTGCACTGCTGTGATTGAGAAACATTTGATTTCACCTGCTTCTGAATGCAAAACACATGTTCTTCAGTTACGGTCATTTGAATGAGACTGTTTTTCTTCTCTGTATGTCCACTGTTGTTAGTATTGGCTATATGGAAATGATATTAGCTATTATTGGTCTGTGTAGTTTCGTATCAAAGCAGTGTGTGTATATATATATATATATATATATATATATATATATATATATATATATATATATATATATATATATATGGTGGAAAAAAATAAATACATATAATGCATTTGTAATCAGTCAGATTAAAGGAATAGTTCAGCAAAAAATGTAAATCTGTTGACGACTTACTCATTCTCATACCATCCAGGATTTAGATGAATTTGTTTCTTAATCAGAGCAGATGTGGAGAAGTTTTGTGATCCATCACTTGCTCACCAATGGATACTCGGCAGTGAATGGGTGCCGTCAGAATGAGAGTTCAAATAAAATCATCACAATAATCCACAAGCAATCCCCACGAGTCCATCAGTTAATGTGATCCATCAAGACTGTTTTTAACTTCAGGCTCCAGCTAAAATGCCAGTCCACTAGACATAATATTGTCTTCTAAATCAGGAGAGAAATATGCAAAAATCAAGCATAATTTCAAGCAAAATCATGTTTTTTTTGTTCGATTTTTACTTCTGTTCTGTGGTCCTGTGTAATTATTAGGGCCTATACTTTCAGACAAACTACATAAAAACCAGACCATTCAACTGCAGTTAAAGGGATCGTTCACCACTGAAAGGAAAATTCTGTCATCATTTACTCCCTTATGGCATTCCAACCTGAATGACTTTCTTTCTTCCGTGGAACACAAAAAGAAGATATTTGAATAACATTGGAAACAAAAACACTGGAGCCCTTTGACTTCCAGTGTATGGACAAAAAATACTAATGTTTGGGTTGAAAAAACAAGAGGGTCGTTCTCTCCTATACCTGCCATATTTAACTCATAAAGTTAATTTGTACATTTATGCAAATGCCTATTGTTCTCTGGAGTCTTTAATGTGAAATACTGAAGTGTTGTGACATTTATATGTGCTATAGTGGTGTAGCTGAACAGCATGAAGTGTTGAGTGCCACTTATAGGGAGTCATGCCTGTTACTGCAGTTTAAGGCCCCTGAGTGATTGTTAAATATATATGAGGCTATTTCTGGAAGGGAGTGTTGAGAACTGTAAGTCTGCACAATACTGTGAGCAGCTAAATGCCAGTGAACAATATGGTGCATGAGGCCAAAGTCTTACAAAACCAGGGGAGGTTTTTCAGCAGTGACTCAGAGCTGGATTCTTCGGCCTGGATCATATTGAGAAACAGCTGATGATACTGACTAATTTGCTTGTGATAATTAAATCAGTCCTCCACATTGCTTAATGCAGCCAGAGACAGTACTGCAGCAGACTGTGAGATATAGAAGGAGAATGTGGTTTTTTGAATACAGAAGATTATGTATTGGACAAAACATACAGCTTTTTCACTTCACAAGACATGGAGTAGTGTTAATTATTGTGGTGTTTTTATCAGCTGTTCAGACTCTCATTTTAATTTTTGTAGGTGAACTGTCACTTTAAGTACGACACACATGTTGCAAGCTCACTTCATAGATTGCAGTTGGTCATTTTCATGTGTTTACTTTCCTCTGCAAAGGCCCTGGTGTACTTTTGAAGCATGCTGAGCAAACATGGACAGCGACAGAAGCTCCACCTACTACTAAAACAGAGCCGGTCCCGGCCACCGCTGCCCTGATACATGATCAGAGAGTCAGCTGCAAAGGGAATTCCTGTGTGCGTGTGTGTGCGTGTTTGTTTTTTAATGTCAGATGAAATGGTTCGGGGTGACAGACTGTCACATGTCGTGTTGTCGGTCTGCACTCAAATACGTAACGGTTTCGAGCAGCTCAGGAGTAGGCAGTCTGATGGGAGACTATGCAGAGTATTTCCGTCTGATGAGAAGGAATGCTGAATGTAAGGCCTGCTGCACAGAACATCGACCCTCCCCCATCTCCTGTAAAGACAACGTGACATAGAATGCATTTAACTTCGATAATGTGAGTGAGACAGATTGTACATCTGGAAATAATGTAGGGTGGGACTTGAATTTATCCAACAGCTTATCGTTGGATTGGTATTGGATGGTCATTATATTATTAGTACTTGAATAACTATTACTATTGCTCATACTTGTGGTTAGGGATTTGAACAACCCCCTAACTCTGGATATTATCGGTACATTTTTACACTTATTAAAAAAAAAAAAATGTATTCATGTTTGTATGCATTGTGGGCAATACTTTTGGAATTCATTTAACATTTAGTAACGTGTGCACAAATAGTCGAATATTCAAATATTTGATCTGTAATTATTATTAGACAAATAAGAACACTATTCGAATTTTACTATATGTTGCTTTATTAAATGCATGGAATCCATGATAAATTAACTAAATGCACTGAGTGGTGCTGTGGAGCGTGTTAACAAGTTGATTCTGTTTGATCACATAATGTCTTTGTCAGCCTTGTAATGTTTGGTATTACTTTGATCAAAATTATCTTACCAAATCGTCTTACAAAATGGAATTATGCCTTTCCATTACAAATCTGCACAAAACTTTGGCAATATTTTATAAATGTCGATAAAAGAAGTATTGAAATTACAACGTTTCCATTAACCAATGTTTTTTTGCCTCTCGCTATAAGTCATGGCAATGGATTTTGGTGGGATTTTAATGGATTTTGGCTATATTTATTCAGAAGAGGCATATGCGTGTATCTTTACAGAAGCATCATAGAGAGCTGCTTCAGAAACGTGTGTGGTGCGGTTGGAATAAACACAAGCACTGAATATAGTGGCCACAATTAGCTTCAATGACCGTATCAGAGCCACAATGTGCCGCAGATCTGTGGGAGTGTAAATTGTCTAAGCCTTAATGGTAGGGAAAGCCCCTCATACTGGAGAGCAGCCATGTATGAAGCGTTTCTTGGAGGTTATAGTACATTGAAGAATGATCAAATGACTTTTTACTTAAAAAAAAAAAACCTACCTCATCCAAGCATACAATTTTTTTTCGATATTTGTGAGTTTTTGAGAAATGTACGTGTTTCCATCATGCATATTTTAAATTCGCATGTTTGATTTGCGCAATTTGAAGCGTAATGGAAACACGCCTGGTGAAACTGAGTTATCATAATATCACCACTAACCACTACAAAGAGAAATCACATGAAATCCAAACACCAGTCGATTGCAGGTAAGCGTAGCTGTACCCCGAGTGAGCAGAGAAGAGAGTTTATCTGATCTTGAGACATATGCTTCCTTTAAGTTTCATCTTCTACTGAAAGGCTGTAAGAAACTTTGCTTAGCACACCGTTATCTTTATGTCTTGGAACGTCTGTGTCAGCGCACATTGTTATCAGACTGGAATCAAAGCATAAGATCCCACCCTCCCTGCAAATCACTCTCCAAAGCCACGCCTCCTCCAAAACACATAAACACGCACAAACAGACCAGAAGCTAAGCAGCAACACAAAGAGAGACGGTGCTGCTGGAGGGTTGAATTCAAAGCAGTCATTTTTTTAAAAACCATTACTGAGCACTGCATCTCTCGTTCTTAGATGCAAGGATATGTTCTGTGGGATAGACCCCTAATTCTATTTTCAAATATGAATAGTATGTGAATTGGTATGCTTCAGGTTTCCCCATAAAAAACACTGCATATTTGTGAATTCTTTACACAATTCTTTACACAATTCTTACACAATTTTGCCTTTAACAAAATAAATATCTTAAAGGATACATAACATACAGAGTTTCACCTTATCTCATATTCATCTTGAGTACCTATAGAGTAGTACTGCTTCCTTCATATCTATAAAAAGTCTTTAGTTTTATCATATTTATAAAAGAAAAATACAGCTTTCCGATTCTCTCTGGAAAAAGCCGAGCTCCTAGAGGAACACGGTTGCCCTCACATCCAAAAACACACTTATCTGGAGATATTCTCAAACCAATCCTATGCAGCGCTGCGGATGATTTCCCGCAATTTTCAGAGAGAAATGCTCATATAAGGAGTTATACGATCGAACAATCGAGAAAAAAAAAAAAACTGTCGAAACTTGTACCAACTCGGAAATAAGATTTTCGGCACAGAAATTCTCCATCTGAAACATAGCATTGGCTGAACATTTTCAGTTTGGCCAACCAACTGTAAAACAGTGTGTTTTGTATACCTTTTAGAATTTTGGGGTAATTCTAGTGGTGCAGAAATGACATGCTTCACCGGGAAATATTTTGTTTCTCTTAAAAGTGCTAAGAAAAATATTGGAGATGTTCACTCTTGCCATTTTATTTCTAACGTAATTAAAATAAATGTTATTCAATGTACATTAAAGCACAATGTAAAGACACAATTCTATCTCCTTTCACAGTAAAAAAAAAATAGTGCGACTATCGTTTCTCTAAACTAGAGGAATAACTGACACAATAAAGGGATAGTTCACCCAAAAATGTAAATTAAGTCACCATTTACTCATCCTCAAGTTGTTTTTAACCCTGCATGAGTTTTCTTTATTCGGTTGAACAAAAAATACGATATTTTAAAGTGTTGGTAACTGAAACTGTAACTGATGGTAGCAACTGACTTCTGTACTATGAAAAAAAATGCAAGACAACGGCTACCACCACATGTTTAATTTTTGTGAATCAAGATCGCACTGATTGTCCACACTTCCGAATTGTATATCTTTTTAATCATGACCATTGACTTGAACAATGAAATAGTAACACAATGCTGCAGTTTAAAGTCCAACTGTCAGTCTTTCCATGTTTGGGAGTAAAGGGGGAATTCCTTTCAGGCTGATTTGTTGAGACTGAGCAGATCTTCTCAGCACACTGCTGGTAGTGTACGAGAGGAAAGCAGAAGTCAGCATGGCATGGGCGGAAATAACATTGTTGGCTGCTTTGTGGTATGTGTGCATCTGGGGGAGCTTAAACTCTCTGTGGCTGGGAAATAAAGACATCACATTATAAATGCTGTGAGCAGAGCGGCCGCTTGTGTGTACGAGAACTATAGGTCCAAAAAAATTGTGGGGAGCGAGACTGAAAGAGAAAGAAAGAAAGAGAGAGAGAGAAGCCTTCCTGAAAGCCAGGATGTTCAGCCTTTAGGAAGGAAGTGACCAGAGTTTCAAACACACAAATAAATGAGGTCATCCATCACTGTGTTTTCTAATCCACTCATTAAACCTCTTCCTTCTGTCCCGGGGCTCTTTAATCAAACCATGTTACCCCAATTAAACACAAACACATGCAAGACTTGAGTTCCTGCCCACAACACCGTGTCCATCTGTACTGCTTGAACGAACACACATTTGAAATACGTAACAGTTTTCCATTTGGCGAACTGGTGCTGAAATTGCTTGAATTTCTATACTCTCGTTAGTGGACCTTCATGCTAAGGTTTTTTTTTTTCTTTCTAAAAATTGTATGTTTCTGTTTGATTCACATTGTACAAATTCATATGAATTCACCTTATAAAATAGTTATGTTTTTCTCATTAGATCGGCGTGAACTCTGCTCTTTACATGAGTCTGAAGTGCTTTCTAGAGGAAATGTTCTCATGAAAGATTCACACAGCTCACCCTCATGTTGAATAAGAGAAAATATTAGATTAGAGCTGCTCTTTTCTATTCAACTAAAATGAATGCAGACTGGGACTGCTGATCTTTAAAAAACAAAAAAGCACCATAAAGTGGTCATCATATATTGTGATATACCGCTTTTTGTGAGAAGCAGACAAAATGTTAGGGCCCAAGCCCATAGGGGGTGCAGAATAACCTTAAATGTTGTGGTCCATATATCATACTTGTGTGTATACATATGAGACTCACACATATAAGATCTCATTGACCTGAAAAACTTTCAAAGTGCAACTCAAATGGTCCACCCAGCAGGAAGTTAGCTCTATTCAGGGATTTGCAGAAGAAAAACAAACAAACATGAAATTTGACATTCTAATCCTTCAATTGCCATGATCTCAAGATATTGAGGATGCTAAATTGCAAAGGAATTTTTGAAATCTTGAACAGTTTGGTCGTGGCGAAGCAATACATTTATGGTGAAAAAAA
Organism: Carassius auratus; assembly: GCF_003368295.1. Taxonomy (NCBI): domain Eukaryota; kingdom Metazoa; phylum Chordata; class Actinopteri; order Cypriniformes; family Cyprinidae; genus Carassius; species Carassius auratus. Next base: position 316,919 of record NC_039245.1, read on the forward strand.
ACTGAAACAAGAAGTTTGTTAAAACTTCAGCATACATTGACAGATTTTGATGGAACATTATTAGTTTGTTGATGGAGGCCAAACAAAGTTATAGCGCCACCAACTGACAGCAGTTTTGACAAAAGTGGATATCGGGGATTAGTTTTAGCTACAGTCACCAAAAACAGTACTGTTTTCATCAACCCCAACTTTATAAATCTTTTGCTTGCCATTGGTTAAACAAAACAGAAAACCCCCTGTTTTGATAATAGTGTTATACATACAGTATCATAGACTCGTGTATTAAAGTGGGTTGGGGAAAGATTATAACATCTAAATTAAACATGTTATCTTTTCAGGCTAACAGATGGCAGTGGCAGGTCACCCAATCAGTTAGATTTCTCCAAGAACAATCGTTTGAACATGGCTTGAGATGTGGAAACAGAAGTCTTGCTAAAAAGAAAATCACAAAAACAATGTGCAGTTCAGCAACTCACACCCCAATAAACACACACATACAGCATCTAAACTCTCACCCGCTCTAACGGTGGCTCTGTCCATTACAACTCAACCTGTCATGCATGGCTAGCACACATTCAACCAGTTATTGTATTCGGTTGTGGTGTGAACAGATCATAAAAATCATAAAAGGAGAGCAAAGCCTGTATACAAAAGACTGTGGTGTCTCAGCGAGAGAAAACTCAACAGCTAGTCTGTGTTTGCATGCTATCTTTTGTCTTCAATTGCCTGTTTTAAAAAGTGCACCCTTGCACTAGTTTAAACAACACTTTAGTTTTCTGTAAATACCATTTGTAATTTCAAATGTATCAGATGGATAATGTCTATAAACAGGAAGTTTTAGCTTGTGGAAGGCTTTTGCCCGGGGTAACACAAGGGCAGGAAGCTAATCGAGAACGTCAAGATGACAGCCAAGATTTTTTCATTCTCTTGATCTTATTGGACAGTCAAAACAAATGACTATATGGCTACATAAAGAGCTTGTTTTTTAAAGAAAAACATAGTGACACCACATGTGGAGCAGCCAGGAAGAGAGAATGCTAAAATGCAGATTCTGTCCCATTAACACAAGCTGTCTAGAAATGCAAGTTTTCTTCAGACAAGCATTCATCAAAACTATATGTCTGAAATCTTGAATATAATACTATACACATGCTTTGTGACTTTCGTACAAGTGATCTTTTTGAAGCTCTTGAGAGGGGCAATTTCCTTTTCTGTGTGGAAGCATAAATCTGAAAGAATACCTTTTAAAGAAGTCTCATATCCTTTGGATGACAGCCATGTGTCGAATTCAATCTGTGGTATCCCTCCTTAAGGATATCCTTCCCACGGCCTGCCAAACTGATAGTAGAGGATATGAAAAAAACCCTTTATAAAATATCCTGATTAATGACTTTGTGTGATGTGGATGGGTCAGGATCTGGGCTACTGACTGAAAGGCTGTATTTTTAAACCTCACATGAGCTATGTCTATCAAATATAAATTTGAATCCGTTCTTCACACAAGGCTATCGCATGGCTTCTAGAGATGTTCCGATACCCTTTTTCTCTTCCCGATACCGATTCCGATACCTGGGCTCAGGGTATCGGCCGATACCGAGTACTGATCCGATACCTGGGTGTATATCTGTATATACAGCTGTATATACTACTAGCCCTGTGTAAATTGCTAGAATTATTTTATGGTGTGCTTCAGACAGATCCCTCAATAAAACATGAACAAATACATGGTGAACTACTGTATTTATTACAGTATTTTTATTATCTAACATGAATTTGACAGTATTATTTATTTTCTTATGCAAAAAAGAACTTCAAATGCAGCAAAAAATCTAACACCGCAAACTAAAAAAGGTATTTAAGTTTTACAATATAACTGTATAAAAAAACTGCAACAAAAAAGATCTATTAATCAGATAATCTCTTTACAACAAAACAAGTAAAAAACAAGCAACCATCTAGGCATAATTATTATTATTATAGAGACGTATTATTATTACTGTAGGCTACAACAGTAGCTTTATATATTGTCAATTTACTCATGTAAACCAAACATTTATTTTAATGGGCTGCCATGAAGATCTTTGAGTGTCTGTGTTTATGATATGACAGTATTCTCAAATGAAACGGTAAATTCTCATGAAGTGACGGTTTATGCGTTCGTGTCCTCATGACACACAGCAGAGACTACAAAACAGCGAGCTCTCGCGCATCTGTGCCAGTCACCCACAGAGATGTAGATTTTGCGGGAGTAATATTTAAATAGTATTTTGCAGTTTAATATTCACAGACACTAGTATATATTCGGCTACTGTCTGGAGCCCTGCGCTTTGACTTACACGGAAGCGACTGAACGCAGCTGCCGGTACTGAATATACTCGAGAGTCTGTAACTACCGGTACTACAGAGACATACTGCTAACCACTGATCTATAATATAGTAGCGGCTTCACTGTCTTTTGGCAGTTTAGAATGTGATGAGTGATCCAGTCATATATAGATAAGGGCTGCTAACGCGTTTTCATTTCTTCTTCGCTGCTCTAAACAGGGGTTGCTTGTGGCAACACAGCACAACTTCCTGTGTTTTCAATGCATTTTGAGCAGCGAAGAAGAACCGTGCAGCGGTTAGGCAAAGCTTGCGGTCATAACTAGGTCTTTTTTAAGAAAATGGTATCGGATCGGTATATGGGTTCATGTACTCGCCGATGCCGATGCCAGAATTTGTTGTGGTATCGGAGATATTTCCGATACTAGTATCGGAATCGGAACAACTCTAATGGCTTCAAAAGACAAAAGACTTTAGTGCATGAGTCATGTGGACCATTTTTATGATGGACTGCTTGCACTGGTCCCTGTCTACTTTTACTGAATGGAAAAGAGCGGCATGGACATTTTGATAAATCACTTCACATTCAGTTTCTGTATGTTAACATTAGGTAATGCAATAACTAACATGAAATAACTATGAAAAATACAGTTAAAGCATTTATTAATCTTGATTATTGTTCAATTATACATAAACAAATTTTAAAAAGCTTGGGGTTAGAAAGATTTTTAAATGTTTTTGAAAGAAGTCTCTTATGTTCACCAAGGTTGCATTTATTTGATCAAAAATATAGTAACATATACTATAGTATAATAATAATTGTTTTGTATTTCAATATTTATTTTTAATATTCCTTTATTCATGTGATGCAAAGCTGACTTTTCCGCATCATTACTCCAGTCTTAAGTGTCACTTGATTCCTTAGAAACATTTATTATCATTATTATCAATGTTGAAAACAGTTGTGCTGCTTAATATTTTTGCTTAGTAGTGGAAACTCTCATACATATTGTTCAGGTTTCTTTGATCAGAAAGACCAAAAGAAATACAAATATAAAATATTTGAAATATTTATATATATTGGTAACATTATAAAATTCTTTACTGTCACCTTTAACAATTTAATTCATCCTTGTTGAATAAAATGTTAATAACAAAAAAGTGACCTCAAACTTTTAAGTTTACTTTTTTTAAGTTGTGTGAATTTAAAAGGAATAAAGTGTTACCGATAATTCTTTTTTTTTTGCATTCCACACAGATACAAACATATGTTTGAAGAGACGGGAAGGTGAACAGATGACACAAATTTAGATTTTTGAGTGTGAACTTTCTCCGATGTTCTGTCGTTGTAAAAATGTGTAACATGAGTCGCTTTGGTTAGACTTGTGTATAGAATGTAACTGTATACAATATAACTGTAAATATTTCATCACATCTACATTATGCACTGAACACAGCTGCCCAGGGCCTTACACACATGCTGATAGTTTAGGGAGTGTTGCAAAACACAGCTGGCCTTGTGTGGTGTTCCCATGGTTCTCCTGGGGATATCTGACATGTGCAGCCTTGTGACGGATGCCACAGTGTCCATGCATGCACAGGCTAGAGAAAACAGCATGAAGTCTAGCCCCAAAACATGCTTCTGTGATTGACAGGTGCTATAAAGTTTAAGATGTGACAGTAAAGCTGAAGGCAATTGATTGCTGGCGATGTAACATCAGTGCTCTTTGAAACTAACCTTAAGGCATCTGCAACATGAACCCAGGCTGTGGCACATGCTGCATATTAGCTTTTCAGGAAGCACTGCTGTAGGGGTTCGAGTCAAATGACAGGGGTGTAGAAGATAATTACCGCAGTCCCAAAATGTTCAGACCTGGGGCTTTCATTGCTCTCACGCAGTCGGTAATCAGCCTGTCCTGTGATTTAGTGGCCAGATTGATGAGATGATCGTGGATTCTGATACAGACATTAAACAGTCACGGTGGTCTGCTCCGGCTCAAGGGCTGACGGGAAACTTTCATGTGTGTCCCCTCAAGCCTCTCCAGAGGTCTATCACACGGCACAACTGCGTCAAACATAATCGTTGCCTTTCGGAATGAGCCAATTTGGGTTCTGACATGCTTGAATGTCAGGATTAGATTTCTGTAATGCGTCTGTTTGGATATTGAACCTGACCAGTTACGAATTAGAAGTACAAAAATGAGGATTTGTTAGCGTTTATTAGAAGTTGTCATGATGATTATATTTTGACCGATATTGTCCAGCCTTCATCTGCTGTGGTGGAAAACCATTGGCATGGCCCGACAGGGGTGTCCTCAAAGCTGGGGCTTTGCTCCTGTCTGCTCTGTAATCTCACAGTCATCACATGGCACACATACTGAAAGGCCAGTGATGATATCAGTCCGCATTCCTCTTCTGCGGGCAGCAACTTTCTCATGGACAAGGAGAGTGTTTAACTTTCCACCATGAGCTGCTGACATAGGGCTTCTTCTTTGCATGGTGCCGCTGATGAGTGACTAATTTGATATGTTTTAGTTCAAACTTTCACTTGGGTTCTGCTAGATTATAAACTTCTGTGTGACTCTGTGTTTCTGTGATTTATATTTTTTCACAGAGGCTTTCATCATCACCGATCCTGGTAGCTTAAAAGAGTGGTGTTCTGTGTTCAACCAGTTTTGTTAAGTGTAACCAAGAACAAATTTGGAGGCCATCCCAAGGGGTGTATATATAACCCAGAATGACTGCCTTTGCCTCCATGTCACTACCTAGACAGAGCAATGGGTTTGTCCTGTAACTGTGCCTCTGTTGAATCGACTGCACCAAAGCTAAAGAAATTATTTACGAGTTTGAAGTCTGAATTGAATGTGATGAGATGTGAAAAAATACAAAGACATTCAACTTTTCTTCTGTTGTTTTGTCTTCGCTGGTTGCATGCAAAAGCAAAAACACAGCTGGACCATTGTAGTCATGTATAATTGACTCTTAAGAGTTATTACTCAGTCGAAAAGACCCACAAACTGACAAGTTACCGTGTGATTAAGTCTTACTCATGAACTATCTGTTATGTCCATCAGAGCAGTTATTGATTTAACATCTGACTCATTGATGACTGGATGTTTACGATATATGACAATGTGTAGTTGGAAGATATTGTTGACCTTATAAGTGTTTTCAGGCTGTGTGTCTACCGAGTAGAGATCTGAGATGGTCCTCACTGCAGAACACAAGATCCAAGGGGCATGGCTGGATCCACATCTAGGGGGTGGAGATTGGTAGGTTTAGGGGTGGAGATGGGTGGGTTTATGGATCTGGGGGTGGAGACATGTAGATTTAGGTATATGTCTGGGAGGAGTTAGATCTGGATCCGGCCATGCCCCTTAGATCTTGTGTTCAGCAGTGAGGACCATCTCAGATCTCTACTCTGTAGACATAGGCTGTGCTGAACTGACATCTTAAAAGCAGTATTAAACAAATTGAGAAAAGCAAAAAGAGTGTCTGTATAGTGCTCTTCAGCTGCTGGTGGGATGCTGCAGTGATCTGGAATATGCAGCGGGATGAGACACTAATGATCCCTTCTTCACCATAAGGAGCACTTTTAATGAGAGGGTAGTATAAAGTCAGTGGCTTTGGCTTAATCTATTGACAATAAACTTTTCCACCCCCACAGTACAAATGTTTATTAGTCAGTTAAGTGGAGCTGAGTATGTTGAGTGAATGCAAACATACGAGAAAACTGCTCTTTATTTACATTTTATGGATTCCTCCTGAGCAGCAGGAAGGTTTACTGGATTTTGGGGCTTTCAGACGTCATGTGGTGATTTTAGACTGCCATCTGGTGGCTTAGCAAGTACTTTTCATTAGACATTTGGTATGTTCAGAATGGCATACTAATATATTGTGCATAGTATGCTGCAATAGGAGTACTGCATTTCTACCCAACAAACATGTTTGTATGCAAAAGTGGCTTTATACATTAATAACTCTCATTGGGGTTAAACAACCATTTAAAATTCGGGGGGGTGGGGGTATTTTTTTTTTTTTTTTATGAAATCGGTACTTTTATTCAACAAGGTTTCATTAAATTGATCGAAATCAATGTAATGCTATTTCAAATAAATATTGTTCAATAAACTTTCTGTTCATCAAAAAAATAATTTTCACAATAAGCACAATAATTTTAAGCTAATTATAATAAATTTATTGAGCAGCGAATCATCATATTAGAATGATTTCTGAAGGATCAAGTGACACTGAAGACTGAATGATGCTGAAAATTCAGCTTTGACATTACAGGAAGAAATTATATTTTGACATATATTAAGATTGGAAACAGTTTATTTAATATTGTAATAATATTTTACTTATTTAAAAGAGAAAATATCTAGTGTACACTATATTATAAATAATTAAAATAATTATACATGTAAATATATAATAATTAAAAAATTAATTTCCACACTTTAAGCAAAAATGTAAAAATAATTGTCTGTGACATAGTGTTACTAAAATAGCTGTTGTTGTTGTGGAGCTCATGACAATATTGGCAAAAAAAAACATATTTTTTGTTGATTCTTCAGGTAGTACAGCATATAGCATGCAGTATGCAGTGAGCAATGTGCTAGCGTCCCATTCCCTACACTAGTCAGGAAGCTTATCAGCAAAACAAAGCCTCAACTTTAGGATTACCTTTTTGCATTTAATAACACACCGTGCAATACCTTTGAGAATTCACCTCTTTCTCTCTCTCTCTCATCTTCCCTCTCTCTCTGTAGCTGGCAGGTCTAAGGAGAGGCAGGCAGGATGGCTGAACCCAGACGTGACAGCACCAGCAGCCTGCAGCGCAAGAAGCCACCATGGCTAAAACTGGACATTCCCCCCACTCAGGTGTCCGTGGACGAAGCTCCAGCTTTTATTCAGGTATGAGTGCTCACTATTGGCTACCTCATTTTAATTCTGTCTCTCACTTCATACTGTCTTTGTAATTCCATTCTTTTATACACCGTGTAGCTCTGGTTTTCAATCCTGTCCATGTCTCTCTTTCTGCAGCCCGTGAAGAGGCAAGGTTTCCATCGCAGCGTCAGTATGCCTGTGGAAACGTCTCACCTCCCCTCTCCTCCACGTGACATCTTTGACCCCCGTCGAGCTGCTTTGCAGCGTCAGTCTTCAATCACCCAAACCATCAAGAGGTAGGAGAGGCATTACATCTGCCTGCTACTCACATCTACTCCTACAAGCCCATTAGCTCAGAGATTCATGTCTTTACCAAAGACCAAACTCTGTTCCAAAACCTAGTAAGCTGTCTAAATAGACATTTTATAGCAAGACTGTTCCACATGGTGGAATAAATACACAAGCATACGTGTGTGTGTGTGTGTGTGTGTCTATATATATATATATATATATATATATATATATATATATATATATATATATATATATATATAGATATAGATATAGATATATAGATAGATAGATAGATAGATAGATAGATAGATATAGAAATCCTGGCCCATATGGCCACCCTTAAATTTTTCACAAGCAAAAAAGGTATATTTTCTATTATCACTACAGAGAAGTGTGAAGCACAGTTCAAACAAACCAAGCAACTTTTTTTAGTCAACGCAGCAATTTCGCATTACCAGATTGAATGCATTGCAAAATGTGAGGGGAAATCTTTCATCCTCATGGGAAATTCCCGATCACATGAGTTCCTTTTGAAATGACTGGATTTTGAATGTGTAAATTTGTCAAACAACAATGACTGTAACCCGTTCTTTAGAATACAGCTCACTACATTTTGGAACAAAGCTAAATGACTACACTAGCATTAATTTCATAGGATTTTAGTATTAGAGTTTTAACTGGACGAATGCTTATTAATATAGCCCATGATCTTGCATACTTTGTTCTTGATCTTGCATCTGTGAATCGTGTGTGATTTCGTATGTGACACTGTAGCACCTTTTTGGTTGCAAGCGAATGTTGCCAGTCTTGTTTATGGTTTGTTTACTGAGAATGTTTTGAGCTGAGATGTGATAGGAATGTGCATGTGATTCCCCGTGCAGGAGAGTTTGAATGTCCTCATTTCATAGCTGATACACCAAAACTGAAAAGATCCAGTGTCTGTGAACCAGTTTACATGGTTTCTGTGTGGAAGACGCCACTTTTCAGCCTTGTTTTGTGTATTTCTGTGCATCTGTGTGTGTATGTGTCTCTCCCTCATATGCCACTCATTAACTCATGCACACTACAGAAGTTCACTGATAATAACCCTCCTGCTGGAATACTCTGCTTTAGCTCAACTTGCTAATCTTGCTCTCTGGCTCTTGTTGATCTGTTTTCCAGTTCTTCTCCTTCACGCTTTTCTTTGTATCTCTTTTTCTTCTGCTTCCTTTCTCCGTGCTGTCCTTCCTCTCCTCCCGTCCTCCGTCTTCTCGGGCCGTCCACAGCAGCAGGAGGGTGCACTTTGACAGGATTAACACTGTGCCCATTAAGGGTCACCGTGCAGGGCGGCACGGTTTCAGACGGCATCAGTCCCTCTCCAGAACCCTGCTCAGGTACAGCGGAGCGCAGGAGGCCTGACGAGGGAGCTCTCACACACAACACACACTGTACTGTCTCCTGCTCAGTCAGCTCCGGTGTTAGAGTTGTAGTAATAGTAGTCGTTGCAATATTAAAGACCATCCATTAACATTTACAGTACATAGTCTCAGGAAAACAAGGCACACACGCTGTCACTAACTAATGTATGCCATTTAGGCACTAATATGCTCTCTTTAGGTAGTAATGTGTAGCTTTGAGGTATTAATATGCACCATTTATGGTTAGATAAGGTATGCAACATGAATAAGTTTGGCTTGTTTTTTTATTATTCTGAAAAGATTAAATACTGCTCACTATCTGGTTTAATGCCTCACAGACCTCCAGCCAGAAGCATCCTGAGGTCACCCGTTGTGCGGTTGGAGTCAGTCTTTTCTGTCAAAAACTTTATTTACTTCACCAAACCACAGTCATATGCTATTGGTAACATTCTCCCTCAATGCATGTTAAATTGGGAAGGACTTTGTCTTGATTCACCGAATCTCTTTGGGTTGTTTTTATATTCCCATGGTTGTGATTCTCAGCAGTGTTCATGCCTTTCATGACTTCAGTCTTTTGTTAGGGATACAAAAGGGTTCGTACCACGACATGCTTTCACTGTCTCTGACCGTTATGACTTCAGCACGGCTCATTGTTGCCATTCTTTTAATCTGAATTGAGTTTATCACAGAAAACATTCCAATACTTCACACCGCTATATGAGCCACGGCACATTCATCTTCAGATTCTTTGCACGGTTTGACACTATTCCCAGACTGGCAGGCTCTATTTGTTTTCTTACAGATGAAACCGAGTAAGCCGCAATTTGAGTCATGTTTGTTGCCGTCCTCGGTGAGTCAGAAAGATGAGATTAGATTGCTCTCCGTGTGATGCTGATCCAGGTGTTCTAGTGAACTGTGTCCTATTTATAGACTCCCAACTGAGTTTGTTCTGAACTACAATGGAAATCTCAGCCATACTAGTGCTATTTATGTAATATTTATATACTATAAAAGTATTTATGAAGACTGTCAAATATATATATATATATATATATATATATATATATATATATACAGTACAGACCAAAAGTTTGGAAACTTTACTCTTATTAATGTTTTTGAAAGAAGTTTCTTCTGCTCATCAAGCCTGCATTTATTTGATCAAAAATACAAAAAAAAAAATTAATATTGTGATATATTATTACAATTTAAAATAATTGTTTTTAAATTTATTATACTTTAAATTATCATTTATTTCTGTGATGCAAAGCTGAATTTTTTGGATCATTATCACATGATCCTTTAGAAATCATTCTAATATGATGATTCATTATCAAAGTTAGAAACAGTTCTGCTGCTTAATATTTTTTCAGAACACGTGATACTTTTTTAGGATACTTTGATGAATAAAAAGAAAAGAAAAAGAAAAAAAAAAGTTACGTTTTTAAAATATAAATATTTTGTAATAACAATACACACTACTGGTCAGTAATTTGGGGTCAGTCATTTTTCTTTCTTTCTTTTTTTAATAAAAATCAATACTTTTATTCAGCAAGGATGTGTTAAATTGATAAAAAGTGATAGTAAAGAAAATATATTATTAGAATATATATATTATTTGAATTTTTTTTTCTTTTTAACATTTTATTCATCAAATATATTAAACAGCAGAACTGTTTCCAACACTCATAATATATTCAGCTTTGCATCACAGGAATAAATTATTTTTTTTAAGTATATTCAAATAGAAAACTATTATTCTAAGTTATAATAATATTTCACAATATTGCTGTTTTTTCTGTATTTTGATCGAATAAATGCAGGCTTGATGAGCAGAAGAAACTTCTTTCAAAAACATTAAAAATAAATATATGTATGATTTCAATCATATATCATAGATCATAAATGCATACTCTAGTCCTTAGGAGCTTATTGTTGTTGCTTATTTATAACGCACAACTTACAAAAACATACTCCGATTACCTTCTTTTCTGCCAATATATTTTGGTTATTGATATAAAAAATGTCAACCACAACTGTCATTTAGGAGTCATTATATCAAAGAGACTTTGTAAGTAAGCAACGCCTAGAACACCTTAGCAACAAAATGCCCTGGCAACCATCCACAACACAAAATTAACATTTGACACATGCAAGTAAAAAATCAGCATTGGCTAGTATATGAAACAGTGTTACTCGCCAGTTGGCTGGTAACTTTTTTAATGATTGTTAACTGTAACAGTGTCTGAGAATGTGAAAAGGTTTAGCGTGATTATCAAATCACCTTGTAATTATATAAATATGCAATCTGATGCACTGGCCTTTGGCAGGTGTGGTAAAATGTTCATTATAGGCCCTGACTATAGCATTGTGGTGATGAATTCTGTGTCTCTACACCACTCCTGTGCTTCAGAAAATATCAAAATCTATTTATGGATTCATGACAGTAACAACAACTCTAGTAACTATGATATTTTGGCAGAAATTATGGTTACCATGGTGCAGTTTTGTAAAAGACCACCACAGAGTATGTACTGGTTTGTTTTTGCATGGCGTTATTTCATAAAAAGGGATTTTTTTTGTGGGTGAGGCTGCAAATTTGCTGGAGTTTCTGTGTTTTTGTTTTACACTGGTTTATATCGATTTATCTGTTTGACTAAAACATGAGTCATAGTTAAAACAAGTTTTTTTATGACACAGCCAAGCAGCTGTGCAGACGGGTCAGACAACAGCCTAAATATCCCCAGTGTGTATTTGCACTTGGTTTCATTTTTTTACTCTGAAGCATGCCTGGACATGTCCCATCTCTATTTCCCTAGAAGTTTGTTACAATTACCTCACCAAAATTTCCTTGATCTCATTTGTACAAAATCGGGAGTAGATGGTGCGACACACATTTGTGGAAACTACCATTGCAGCGTCCAGATATTGTGCAAGAACACGCAATAGCACACAGCTGCAGGGACACACGAGAGAGTCAGGGATCGCATGTGATCTGTAGATGAGATGAGCTCAAGCTGAACAAGGGTTGTGTCGATCGCTCTCAGGGGCACGGCTGACTGGTTCGGGGTCAGCAAGGACGGCGACGCCACACAGAAATGGCAGAGGAAGAGCCTGCGACACTGCAGCCTGCGCTACGGCAAGCTGAAACCTCAGGTGATCCGTGAGATGGAGCTGCCCAGCCAGGACAACATCTCCCTGACCAGCACAGAAACCCCTCCACCTCTATACGTACCCTCATCTCAGCATGGCATGCAGAAGGTACAATACCAGAAGTTGTCGCTGGAATAGTTTGTGTGCACCTGCACCTCTTTTTAACTATACCCTCTCTTTGTTCAGATTGTGGACCCGTTGGCACGAGGGCGTGCGTTTCGCATGGTTGAGGAGGTAGATGGCTACAGTGTGCCTCAAACCCCCATCACCCCCGGCGCGGCGTCCCTCTGGTCCTTCAACAGCTCACGCTCAGGCCTGAACCGCATCCCACGCAGACGCAAGCGCGAGTCTGTGGCCAAGATGAGCTTCAGAGCGGCGGCGGCTCTGGTCAAGGTGAGCATCGTCACACATGACTGACTGCAGGATTTCACTCGACTTTGTACATCTGGAATGATTTTGGAACTTTTCTGGAATTAACAGAGCAATGTTTGGTCTAAATAAAGTCTCAAATGGCCAAATGACTATTAAAAAAAAGTCATTTGTTTAGCACTTTTACCCAATTGTTTCAGATGAGCTTTGCATTAAATCATGATGTTAATGTCTATAACTTAAACTTAATGTCTTTGTGCCTTCTTAGCCATTTAGCATAAAATACTTTACATTTTGTGATGATACAAGCAATCAAGCAGTTGATATTTGTGAGTACATCCAACTTTATATAAAGAGCTGGACGATAATATAGTAACATTTGACAAAATAATTGTAAAGAAGTATGCAGAGATGTAATGTTTTATTACTTAAAATGATATAATAATAGTTCTTAGGGTTACGGCATCTTTCATTTTTGACAGGAATGTAAACAAGGCTGTGAGGGACTGAAGTACAGTGCGTTCAATGGATTGTACTGTTATTATACATTATACTGATTGTTCAGTTCAGTTTTAAAAGTTGTGAGTTGTGAAAATTACCTGATGCTACTACCTTTATATGGTGCATGACATTGTAGTCTATCCCTAACAGTCTCATTTTCATTCGTGTTAAATTAAATATGGCATCTAACCTGATTAAGGTCAGTTAACCCTTTGCTAACTCATGTTCGACATGTTTTGAAACATCCCACAGGAATAAATTCAAGATTTTTGTAAACGGCACAAAGCATTTATATAAAGCCCTTTTAGCTGAATTAAATTGTTAAATTGTGCAATAGCAGTAGGTCTCATTCACTAATGCTTCCATGAATAGTTTGTATCTACTGTATAAGAGAAGGAGAACTTCTCACAAAAATATTCAGCCTAATTCCCAATGCAACTGCCTTATTTGTTCTTAACCTCATTCTAATGTCAATGAATTTGGAATTTTCTAAGTAAGTGGCTGTGTGACTGAGGTAATGTACATAAAATATACTTAAGGGCCTTTACAGTCTTTCGTCACTCTCTGCAAAAATACGGCACTCTCTAAATATGGGCTCTTGAATGAGTAAGGTCCTCAATCAATGGCAAGTGTGCCATCCTCAAAACCACTCTTAACACAAAAACACATTTCATGCAGACCCATTTATTACAGACCTCTCATTGGTAAGCTGTATATATCTGCATATCTGCACTGTTATACAGAAAAACCTCGCAGCTCAAGCTGTAGCTTTATATGATGAAATATATTTGGGATGAATTATGTGGTTTCAGTTGTTCTTACATTTCCTACAGTTCCTACCTTTTTCCATGGATAGCATGTTAATGAACAGAAATGGTACTAAGAACACTTAAGTTATTGTCAACACTTCAATGACTTGAATTAAATGTGCAAACTAAATGACTGCAATTTGGTAACATTAATATAGTGGTTTATAGTGATTAACCAATATAGGGTTTTCAATGGCCAGTGCTGATACTGATTAATTAGCCTGGCCAGTGTATCTTTCGCTTGTCTCCTGTCTGAGCTTCTTGGTTCACTATTATACATGACACAACAACAACGGTATTACTGTATTTTGAGAACAGCTGCTAAGTAGGATTGTTCAGAAACATTTGTAAGTTGGGGCTTATTGAAGGAGTCATTTGAGGTTGTTTGAGTTCATGAGGACATCGTTAGATAAATCAAATGTGCTCATTCAATCTTAAAAATTAACAATAACATGAAGCAAAATATACAGGCCAAAGGTCTCACAACACAGTTTCTTTATTCACCATCTTTGATGTACATTTTGATGATTTATTATTAGTAAATAGTGTATGGTATTTATAACAGGTACTTTATATACCACTTAGTATCCTATGCTGATAAAGTGTCTGTTTATGTGTATTTTAAGGGTCGTTCGCTGCGTGAAAGCACGCTGAGACGAGCGCACAGGCGCAGCTTCACACCTGCCAGCTTTATTGAGGAAGATGTTGTGGACTTTCCAGATGAACTCGACACATCGTTCTTCGCCAGGGTAAGCTTACTCCACCAAACACATCACACATACATTTGCTTTTGGGAGACTTTTTCAGCATGTGTGTTTATGGTGGGCCTGGGTTCAGGATGTCCTGATGCATGAGGAGATGTCCACCTTTCACGATGAGGTGTTCGAGTCTCCATCAGACTCCACCATGAAGGACGTGGACAGCAAACAGCTGGATGAGTCGGAGCTGACGGGCAGCGCGCTGGACAAAACGGAGTTAGAGAGGAGTCACTTAATGCTGTGAGATTCAACACACATTTACATGGTGCCTTATTCCCTCCCACAATGATTGTGTTGTGATATCAAAACATACACTAGATAATTATTAGGTATTTCAGAAACTGTATTTAAATTCTCAGTTTGAAATATCTGTTATGATGCAATTTAATTGTAGAAATATTTGAAATTGATCATTCAAAATAGTCACTAAATATTTTCATATGAATGTTTTCAGAATTAATATGTAATTTTTAATCATGTCATTCAAATAATATTAAAATAAAATAACTAAATTGATTAAATATAAATAAAAATGTTTAAATATATTTGAAAATGAATGTTAAACCACATTAAAATTGACATTACATTTATTCAATTAGCAGAAGCTTTTCATTTCATTTAAAGAAGGACAACAATTTATTGAAATAATAAGATCTTAAAATGGAAAATGATTAATTAATCTGGCTTAGATATTATTCTAGGACTAAATATATGCTTTCTTCAAACAGGCCTCTAGAGCGCGGCTGGCGGAAGACTAAAGAGGGACCGTCGGCGCCCCCTAAAGTCCGCCTGAGGCAGGAGGTTGTGAGTGTGGACGGTCAGCGGAGAGGCCAACGGATAGCTGTGCCAGTCAAGAAGCTCTTCGCAAGAGAAAAAAGACCGTATGGATTGGGCATAGTGGGAAAGCTGACCAATCGAACATATCGCAAACGCATCGACAGCTATGTGAAACAACAGATAGAGGACATGGATGACCACAGGTATAACAACGGAATCCAGTTCTCTTCTGTTAGACTTTTGGAGATGCTTATAATATGAGATGGTTTCTATTTTGTTCCTCAGGCCTTTCTTTACATATTGGATGACGTTCGTTCACATACTCATCACCATTTTGGCAGTGTGTATTTATGGCATTGCACCGGTGGGCTTCTCCCAGCATGAAACCGTCGATTCTGTGAGTCCTGCTAAGTCTTTAAAAGGTCCAGCATGTTTGATGTTCTGTTCCTGCTTCTGATCTCATCTGGTGTTTGTCAACACATTTTTTCCCCCACACAAAGGTCCTAAGAAATAAAGGTGTTTATGAAAACGTCAAATTCGTGCAGCAAGAGAACTTTTGGATCGGACCAAGTTCGGTGAGTCATTACAGTTTCAGTGTATGTATCTTTAAATGATAATGAGCTGCTGCTCCCTCTTCCGTTTTTTGTGTATCTGGTGGCGTGTTACCACTGCAAAAATTAATTTGTTGCATCCTTAGTGGCTCTGATGCTCATGTTTTCAACATTAATAATAAAAGTGTCTCGAGCAGCAAATCAGGCTTATTATAATTATTTCTGATAGGTCATGTGACAATGAAGTCTTAAGTAATGATGCTGAAAAGCTTTGCATCACAAGAAAGCTTAGTCATATTACATTGTAATAATATTTCACAATATACAATTTTTTTTTCCTTTCAGTTCTTTTCATCAAATAAATGCAGCCTTTGTGCACCTGAGAAACTTCTTTCAAAAACCAATCTTTTTTATTGGTGGCTTATGCCTCTTCATATGTGGCTTCATTTCTCCAAAGTGAAAATCGGATTATGTTGAAACATTATTTTCCTACCGAATTCATTAATCATGAACAACTGTATAAACACTATATAAGACAAGTCCTCACCATTGTCCTCTTCTCATCAGGAAGCTTTGATTCATCTGGGAGCCAAATTCTCACCTTGTATGCGACAGGATCACCAGGTACACATACTGATAAAAAAAAAGCGTGAATTGGAGAGAAACTCAGCTTGCTGTGTGCGCAACGACCGCTCTGGCTGTCTGCAGACCTCAGAGGAGGAATGCTCCGTAAGAATTCTACTATCAAGGTTATACGTTTGTTCACTTGACTGAGAAGCTGTCAGGTGCATGACAACTTTCTCTTTCTAATTCAGAGCACTTTGGCTGTGTGGGTGAAATGGCCTCAGCATCCCAGCACTCCTCAGCTGGAGGGGAAGAACCGAGAGCATGGCTCTGTGTGTCATCAGGACCCCAGGTGAGGGAATACGACATCAGTCGATACTTCAATTCACAATTTACAGCGAGAGATTTCAAACATAAAATGGTGCTGTGTTTTTGCAGGACATGTATAGAGCCGGCTTCAGTATCTCCTCATGAGTGGCCTGATGACATCACCAAATGGCCGGTAAGTATAACAGCATATATACTGTAGTATATATGAAGGAACTGTGGTAGTGTCACAGTACTTTGTTGCAAGAGTTGGTAAGCTATACGTTGTCCTACAGATCTGCACCAAATATAATTCGGGGAACCACACTAATCTGCCTCATATCGACTGTACTATCACCGGCCGGCCCTGTTGCATCGGCACTAAAGGGAGGTGAGGACAACTGCTACTACTGACTCTCACATCGCATTAACAACACTGGAACATTTTACATGCACTTATAAATAATTTACCACCATCATGCAATCCATAAAAAGCAACTGTAATTTGATTATGAGTATTTTAAATTGTAATGTGATCTAATTACAAGTGCTTAATTTTTGGAATCTGATTACGTGATCCTGATAACTGATGTACTCTTACTGTATGTACTGTATGTGGGTTTTTGAAATGTCTTGTGTGTTGCTTTGCAGGTGTGAAATCACTTCGAGGGAGTACTGTGACTTCATGAAAGGATACTTCCACGAGGAGGCAACCCTCTGCTCCCAAGTAAGAAGCCTAAACCAGCGAAGCACAGAAAAATGTCTAAGATGTGCTTTAAGTGATATTAACATGCATTTATTCATTACTGTACTAATGTAAGATGTAATGTAAGCAGATGAGACCACATGTGACCTGCTTCCAGATGGAGCAGGATTTAATAATAAGAGCTGTAGATCACTGAAAAGCTATGCAATATCGTGTTCATTATCGCCAGTGTATAGCCTGTGATAATGAACGCTATATTGTGTAGCTTGTCAGTGAACTATGGCTCTGTGTAGTAGATGGCGCTCCATTTGAAAGCAGGTGATGGAGATTAACTATTAATCACAGAACCGGCTTTACTGATGAGATGCGCTTGATCAATGCATTCGGTAATTTGCGTTGTCTAAGTAGTGTATCCCTTTAAAGGAACACTCCGACTTTTTGGGTCTTTAGCTTATTCACAGTACTATGCTACCATTATCCATTTACATTCAGTCTTTGTGCTAAGCTAGGCTAGCGGTGGGTGCATCAAATAACACTTATAGAACGCACAGAAATGAAAAAGGTATGTATGGACTTATCTAACTCTGAGGGATACTGTGAATAGGCTAAAGTCCCAAAAAGTCGGAGTGTTCCTTTAAGATCAGTTCAGGTCACAAGAAAGTGTGAAGCCCTAAATGTTTCACCTCTTGTCAGTACTCACCCACTAGACTAATGAGGCGGCGTGCATAAGAACGGAAGATAAATCTACCTTCTGCTAAGTGCTCTGTAATCATCATGAAGGTTGCCATGCTAATCCATTGTCATCTGAAAGGGCACGCCATGCTTTGCCTGTGACTGATGTGTGTGCCAGCTACAGGGCTTTAACTTAAGACTGTGTTAACTGTCTGAAGCTTAAAAATGCTATTTAATTTATTATTGGCAAAAATTTCAGGATGTTTCAATTTGAGATGTTTTGTAATCTAAAGAAACACCCTACTCTGTCCCTGTCAGGTGCACTGTATGGATGACGTTTGTGGCCTCCTTCCTTTCCTGAACCCTGAGGTCCCAGATCAGTTCTACCGTCTCTGGCTCTCTCTGTTTCTGCATGCTGGGTGAGTGACTGCAGTGTGTGGGGGTCCTTAAACCGTGATCACATCAAAAACTAAATGTGTATTCCCACCACCAGAAATAAACATTCACAAACCCACAGCAGGAAACTAAACATTGCAGACAAAAGTGAAACGAAAAAGCACAAGTGTGGTTATGGACTGATAAAACTAATAGTGACACAAAAAACTTCAACTATGCAGACGAAAGGTCTGTTCAGAAAAAACCCAACATGAATCATTTCAATCATCAGGCATTTGGCAGGTCTATTCACCCCAACAGCAAAATGAAAAATGAAAAATGCAAAAATGGCAAATAAAACATCTATTTACACTAGGAGTAAAACAAAAATTCACAAATATACGTACATCATTCATTCCTAGAGCAAAACAACTAAGTAAAACATTGCAAATGAAAACAGAATTGAGACAAAAAAACGAAATATCAGACAATGTGGTCATACCAAAAGTGAAACAAAAAAGTGAAACTATTCAAACGAAAGGTCATATGACAGGTCTGTTCACAGAGCAAAATGAAAAGGCAAAAATTTACATTCATAACTAGGAAACTGCAGAAAAAAAGTCTGTTTACCCCAGACCAAAAAACGACAAAGGGCAAAACCAAAAGTAAAAAAAAAAGCAAAAAAAAGTTCAAACGTATGGTTTGTTCAGACCAAGAACAAAACGGCAAGCGGAAAATCACCTATAACAGGTTTATTCACACCAATAGCTAAATGAAAAGTCAAAAAGTCATTGACAAACCCACACCATTTAGTCAGACCTCGGGTGAAGCAAAAAAAGCTAAACACTGCAATTAATTTATGCCAAGACCATTGCTTGACTTTAATGAAGCATATCCAACAATACATATTTCACTCATCCATGCAACAGTACAGATATTGGTATATAATAATCCACATATCCTCTAGAGTTTCAAAAGATATTAAATAGTGTCTGCCTCAAACTGTGCTCAGACTGCCAAATTACTAAAGTCTACAGTGACAGTTCAATTATAAGAGAATCAATGTCTCATCAAAATCAACCAAATTCTTAGAGCTATGCAGTCAATATTCATTTTACAGCACTGCTCTCACTCTTACTTTGTCAACAATTGTCTCAAGAGTTTCTTTTCTCTCTCTCTCTCTCTCTTTGATAGTTCATACTCAAATGAAACAAAGAAATCTTCTGAGCTATGAAAGAACAACCCATAAGCTATTTAAAAAATTCCCCTGGGTTTTAATTACACACACACGCTAGAATGTTCTACCCATATGCACCATTTCCCATACTGCACTTTCTATCTCAGATGCTTCAAAGGCTGACACATTCGATCAGATTATCTGCTTTAAGAAACAGCTGACACTTGGAGAAGATGCTGCTGTTTAGTATGGTGTGATCTGTAGTAGTAATCAAAGAGAGTGCTTCACTGAGCTGCACTTTGGATCTGTGCCTACCTTAAGACGGCTCAGTAGATTAACGCTTCTGCACGTGCCTCCATCACACAGCCTGATCATCACACTCTCAAACGCCCTTGAACCTGCTGAATATTGTTGTGGTTACTGTTGCATATTTGTTCGTGTTTGGTGGCCTTTGCACATTGCATTTAATAATAACAGCATTTGTGGAGACATGCCTTTGCCACATTTTTATGAGACAGCTGACAGATGTGTAATTATGACACAGGCGGTGGTTTACTTGGACATAGTTTAGAGTCATTGGCATCATATAATGTATGAAGAAAATGTTTATGACCACTGTAGCCATGTGGGAACATTGTGGTGTGTTGGGAATGAAAAATATGCATTGAAATCCATAAAGATGTCATAGCAGATTATTAAAAACATGCTTGAAACATTCTCTCTGTTCCCATCTGTTAAAAACAGGATTCTGCATTGCCTGGTGTCGGTATGTTTTCAGATGACAATTCTTCGAGACCTGGAGAAATTGGCCGGATGGCTACGAATATCTATCATCTATATCCTGAGTGGCATCACAGGAAACCTGGCGAGTGCCATCTTCCTCCCCTACAGAGCTGAGGTGAGCCCGCTTGATTCTTCTTGCCTCTTTTGTGCCGGGAGGGTGCCACAACATGCCCCTAAAACCTACTGATCTTGAACTAGAAATCCCTAACATTAGACACACAAAAAACTAGGTTACTCACTTTAATCAGTGACGCTATCTGAACCTGAAATGCTCAATGTGGTGATGTGACATTGACTTGATGGATATCCTCTGTATTTTGGGTTGCACTGCTTTTTTTTCATCTCTTTAAATACTAATAGTAAAAATGCTATTAATACATAAACTCCTTTGAATACACTTTTATTTGAATACAGTTAATTGTCAAAGCAAAATGGCGTAAAGGTTTTTCAAAACCATATGAATAAACAGTGTACTTGTGTTTTAAATGCTATTTTTGAATGTTTTTTAATTTTTTCTATATCATGGACATCATTCTTTGTCATTGACCCAAATAATAACATATATCTTTTGTAAAACAATAAAATTAAAATAAAAAAATATTGGAGAATTTTTACAAGAAGATACTCTCAGCTTTTCTAGTTCACAATTTCATGTATAATTCTTACTTACTGTTTCAATGTAATTATTTCTGAAATTTACTAGAAAATTATCAATTGTTTCTACACCAATTTTTATTAATTTTTTTAAATTATTTTATTTATTAATTTTTTTGTCATTGTTTGGGAGCAACGGCTATGACAAGATTTCCCCAAATATTTGTGAGCCAAACCCATTTTGGATTAAAATAATTTCTTAAAGCCCCATTGGGATTTTAAATTCATATTTCAATAATTTAACAACAAAATTCACATTTACAGTTCTTTAAAGCACTGGGGAAAAAAGTTTAGAAAAAAAAATTATTAGATACAAATAATTACGGTGAAATGACAAATAACACTTAAAAGAAAAATCATTTTGTGTGTTAGTCAATGGCCACATGACATGGTAAATGAAATAAAATATTCCATATTTGTATTGTTTTTATTTTAGAATTGTTTGTTTTAAATAATTTATTTTGTAAATTTTTATAACTGAATTGTAAGCTTTTTGTCAACTTTTCAATCCACCAGGGGTTTGTGAACCTGAGTTTAAGAGAACCCTGGGCTAAGAGAACCAGCACCATGGTGGTAGAAAAGGGGTATTTCACTCCTGTATCTTTGGCACTGAGCTTGTGTCTCTTTTTCTGTCTCCGTGTCTCTCTAGGTGGGTCCAGCTGGCTCTCAGTTCGGCATCCTGGCCTGTCTGTTTGTGGAGCTGATTCAGAGCTGGCAGATTCTGGCTCAGCCGTGGAGGGCCTTCACTAAGCTCCTGTGCGTGGTGCTCTTTCTGTTCGCCTTCGGCCTGCTGCCCTGGATCGATAACTTCGCCCACATCTGCGGATTCATCTCAGGCTTCTTCCTCTCCTTCGCCTTCCTCCCATACGTCAGCTTCGGACGTCTGGACATGTACCGCAAGCGCTGCCAGATCATCATCTTCCTGGTGGTGTTTGTGGGCCTGTTTGCAGGACTCGTGGTGCTTTTCTACGTATATCCCATCAAGTGTGATTGGTGCGAGCTGCTCACCTGCATTCCTTTCACCGACAAGTTCTGTGAGAAGTACGACCTAAATGCGCATCTCCATTGAGGGAGAGGCGGGGCTTCGGGGACAGAGGGATTTGATTGGTCGTTGGTCTGCATCTGACAGTCCCCTGCTCTGTCAGTGTTCATCCAGTTGCACTTTGTCTCGCCCCAAATGAAGCCCTTACTGTGAACTTGGACAGCATGGTTGCGTTGTTGTTTTTTACTCAAGTGGAAGTTGGATCTCCAACTCTTGACCATGATTTTAGGACTCTTGAGAATGATGAATGCTTTTTAACGTACCCTAAAGTTTTATGTAGTCTATTGATAAGGGTGTCTGATAATCATATGAAAACAGGGTCACACTTGCCCCAAAACTTTCTTAACACTACAGTCTCAGAGATTCAGTGTCATCCTAGAAGCACTGGAACACCAAAAGGAGAACACGTCTTCAATTTGATTGTAGTACTTTTTATGTTTTAGCATGTCAGGGGAAGGTTTGTCTTTGTTTAGTCGACCTCAGAATCCAGGGACGAAAAAAACTCAGTACCTTTGGTGCCTTAATAAGTGTACCTACTACTGCCATATTTTCGTGACACATTGAGCACTCAAATGATATTCTTTTATTTGTGTGTTACTTCTAATGGAGTAATGGTTTATTATGAAATGGTAGTGTTTTAGCTACCCAATTTACACATTTGTTACAGAATACAGTTAAAAAACAACCTGCACCGCTGAAGTTTGTCTGGTTTTCTTGTCTACAAGACCTTAAACTACCACTAAACTATGGAAGCCCATTTACACCATTTGCGAGTCGATTGAAAATCGTGAGTTGAGTGAATCGTTACATCCCTATATATAAATAAATAAAAAGGTAACTTTCTCGTAAGTGAAATGTTACTGTACATCCCACAATTGTGACATTGTTTCTCGTAATTGAAACTTATTTCAGTATCTCAAAATTGTTAATTTATTTCCCATAGTCGAGACTTTATCTCATGATGTGACAATTTTTTTTCATAATTGCGACCTAACGTCTCGTAATAAGAGTATATCGTGATGTCAATTTTCTCAATTTTTTTTATAACTCTGAAGCAGAAGCAGACAAAGGAACTAAATTTAAGATGGTACGAAAGATAATAAATTGTATCCATAAACCCAAAGAAATGCTGGTAACACTTTACAATAAGGTTTAGTTTACGTGAAATACAGTAACCATGAGAAATTCTTCTAAAGCGTTAATCAATCTTAGTTAATTTCAGCATTTACTAATACAGGAGTAAAATCAAAAGTTTCAACTGTCAATATTATGGACATGAGCTAACAATGAACTGCAACCAAAGATACGGTAAATTTTTTTACAAATGTAACAAATTATACTGTAAAAAAAACTGTAACAAACTGTAACAAAATCTCTCAGAGTTAGTTAATGAATTAGCAAATGTTAACTAACGGGACTTTCTTGTTAAGTGTTACTGCAATGCATAGAAAATACACAATACAAAAATATAGCTTTGTTATTAGATTTTTTTTATTGATAAGATATGCATGATAGAATGACTAATGCCACAGAGAATGTTTATGGGCATTCTAATTAAAGTTTACATCAGTTCATACACTGTATACATATTATGTATTTCCCAAACACACTGTCACAAATGCAATAATACATTAGGAAGATTCTACAACAATATATTTAACATTTCCAAGGGATGGAAAGATTACCGTATTTCTCAAATTTTCAATTACATTTGTTTATTTTTCTGACCTTATTTTTTTTAATGTTTTCATTTTTTCTACCAAAAGAATGTTATTAATGTTAAATGTTATTAAAACTGAAAGAATATAATTTTTTTTGACTGATCGAATATGGTGATTTTTTTTGTTTTTTCTAAAATCACTTTATTAACTGTTAAAAGCAGCCACTGTGTCTTGACCAGTAAAGTGTGCAGTGTATCTCGTGTAGTACAAGAGAAAGAAAAAAACAACAACAAACAACATCCTTAGCCTTCATATACCCAAATGTAAGTGCTTCCATCTCTGTAAATGGCACTCATTTACACTCATACGTAAGTCTCTGGTTCTTGCTCAGGTGGTAGTAGGGCTTTAAGTCTGTGATTGCCAAGAGCCGTCCAGAATCTATGCATGGTGTCCTGAATCAGGATCGAATGAGCTAAAGAAACTAACATCCGCTGTTTCGTCGTGCATAAGCCAGGCCTCCAAGCTGATACTCCATCTCTGTGAAGGTCAAAGCCGGCACATTGATGGCAGAGAGACCCTTATTCTTAAAGCCAGCTTTCTGGTAGAAGGGCACCAGGAACTCCTCACAGACCAGCAGGGCTCGGCGGAGACCGGGAAGACAGCGCAGGTACTGCAGATAGCGCCAAAGCAAGATCGAGCCTTTGCCCTGCTGCCGACAGTGACGGTGCACAGACAACACGTGGATGTGTACCGTGGAAGAGTCTGGGACGTGTGTGGTCATGGCCTCCTGGATCAGATGGTCAAAAGAGGGTTAGAACGTGAACTTACTTTGATGTTCTTGATACACATGATAACCGGTTTCTGTAAAGAACCATGTTTCTCACCTGTTCTAGTTTGTCTTTGTCCCAGCCAGATCCGATGATGAAAGCCACCAGCTGGCCCTCTTCAAACCATCCCAACGAAAGCTCAGGACAATGGCCCAGGAAACTAAGCACCTCTTCAAGGGTGAGTGGACATTCACCAGAAACAGAGATGAATGCTGCAGAGGGAAAAATACAGGGATGAGTCAGCCCTGTCATACCAATGCACACAAGAGCTTATCGGAGGATTGTCAGGTTTATCACACTCGGATCAGCACGTTGACCTGAGTCTTCTAGATCTTGGGAAGTTCTTAAAGAGTTAAGAGGGTATGAATAATCAACTCCACCTTAACTCAAAGAAAAGCAATCACAATTATAAAACATGGTGCGAATAATGCCATTTGTTGAATAAACTGATATGTGTGATAGTACAGTATTCTAAGGGCACTAGTTGTAAAATAAAGACTTAAATACCCAATATTTTTTTAGACTAACTTAAACCATTTTTTCTTTTCAAATTGATATGACATACACTACCTTTCAATCAAAAGTCTGGGATCGGAATAATTTTCTTATTTTTTAAAGAAATCTCACCCATGCTGCATTTATTTAATAATTTAAAAAATCATATCATGACTTACTTTAAACCTATTTTATTTTTCATTTAAATCTTTTTTTGCAAAATGCTATTACAATTTAATGTAAGTGTTTTATATTTGGATTTATTTTCAAATTGTATTTATTTCCATAATAGCAAAGCTGAATTTTCAGCATCATTTCTCCAGTCTTTAGTATCACATGATCCTTCAGAAATCATTCTAATATGCTGATTTGCAGCTTGAGAAACATTTCTTATTATTATCGGTGTCGAAAACAGTTGTGCTGTATAATATTTTAATGAAAACAGATATAATTTTTCAAGCTTCTTTGATGAATGGAGTTCAAAATTACAGCATTCATTTCAAATACAAATCTTTTGTAATATTATACTGCATTGAATTCATCCTTGCTGTATTAAAGTATTATTTTCATACTTTTTAAATTATTTTATAATATATAAAAATACTGAGCCCAAACTTCTAAAAGGTGGTGTACTTCAGTACATATTGCCAAAACTTTATAGAAAATGAAATAAAAATAAATAAGGTAAATATTTGCGCTGTCGACCTGTTGCTCACAAATCTGACCTAAACCCAACGATCAGATTTCCCAGAGAAATGCCTTCAGCGAGGGATCAGGTGTGTAAAACCTGCTGTCACACTTATCATCAAACTTTTTATCTAAAAACATTTCTCACATTATTGACACAACCATCAGGTACTTCTGGATCTGTGTTTTGGTAAATATATAAATAAAATATAATATAACCCCCAATATAACCCCAGTGTCTGTACAAAACATCTTACCTTCTCTCTCTATCTCAAACACACTAATGGCATCCTGTGGGGTGAGATTACGAAACTCACTGGCTGGTAATGTGTGTCGTCTCTGCCGTCGAGAACTGGCGACGCTCAGCGGTGTCTTCAGAAAGAAAGGCTTCAGGAAGGGTGAGCTGACGACCTGCGGTGCCATCATCTGACACGCGCACACTTCTGACTGCTGGAGGACAAGGCGGTCTCAAATACTAACGCAGCCTCTTCAGCTCTTAGTTTTCTCTCACCTTGAAGTTTGCAGACACTGCTGTCTTTCTCTCTCAGAGGATTTGTTCAATGACTCTCTACTACTGTCTGATGTGTTTGAATCCTAACACTTCTCTGTCACTGTCACTGTCACCTCTCCTCCTCTTTAACCCTCCCCTCGTCCCTCTCTTTGTCCCGGCCCACCCAGATCTGCCAAAGTGCGCCGTCTTTATAGGGATAGTACTGTGAGCACGTGCCAGGTGAAGCTGCAGCAATTTCCTAAAAGTCTCTGTGCTAATAGCCTACTCACAGCGCAGCTCCTAACGCTCTGTAGTGTTTACGCCAGCCCTGTTAGATCTGTTACGTATTTGGTGTTGCCAAATTCAGCAAGCTACTGCTTAGTAAGAGAATAAGGACACTGAGAACTACGTACCAATATGTCATTTTGAGATTGTCAGCATCGGCTGAAAAATAAGCACACTGGGGCAATTAACAGAATTGGCTTATCACTCATTGGTGTAACATTTCCAAAATCATTGGGTCTTCATCAATTTGTTAATACATCTTGCACATTACACTATCATTCAACTGCATTTATAATTGATCAAAATACAGAACTAGTATGAATTAATAACTACTCTTTACTGAAATAAAATTAATCTTTATTACATAACAAAGTAGCCTATAAGTAAACCATATGTGGTCTATCCAGATGTGTGTTGGGAGTGTTTTTACAATATTTTATAGTATATTCTCTTGTCAAATAGTGCCATTTTGTTGATTTATTTTCAGTGTTGGTTAGTTCTTGTGTAATCCAGCCTTCTGTTTAAACGAGAAACCCAACAAGAAAATTAGATGTATGTGTTTTGTCCTTTATATACCCAGCTTTTTTTTTTAAAGTACTGTACATCACATTGTGTTTCATGAATACTGCTTTAATTACTCTGAAATCTTCACCGGTGTCCATTTTCGTTTAATTTATCAATTTCATTATGCCAAGGATATAATTCACATGTATATTGTCTATTTTGAATACTGCTTGCTTCATTTATTGATTGCATTTATTGGAACATCCCTTGTTTTTGTACAGTCCCATTAATTTAATATAGTTTAGAGATCATTTTACATCTGTATAGAAACCTATTTAGTGTTAAAATTGTTCCTTGCAGAAGAATATATATTGCCATTAGCATATAGTGTAGTCCAGTCAGTGATGGATTGGTAATTATTTGATATCACAGCACGCGGCTTATATATTTATACATTTTCTTTACACTCTGCTGTTCATTATTGTCCAGTGATGTCTTCCTTTTCAAATATACAAAGTGAAGGGAGCTTTCAGACAAATGGCATCTGACAAACTAAATATATCTAGTCTACTGACTTACTGTTCAATAACCGGCTGAAGCCTGATGAATCCAGCTCTTTACTCTCAATGAGAGGATGCTCTGGGTTAATGCTGGACCTCAGATGACATTATAAAAGGAGCTACTTCAATAGATAATTTGACCTTTAAACGACCCTTCCGAGTAATTCCAATCATCAGCTGATTAGTGTAGAATCTATATTGGCATCCTTATATTTTACAAGACAGTCTTTTAAAAGTGTTTTAAGTAATCATCATCACTTGATACATACTAACATTTGACCATTTAGATCGATGGTGTTTCACAGAAGTTGAGATTATCTGATAATAAATCGCTTGTTGACCTGTAAAATGTAGGCTAAGAGCTATTAGGAGGCAAATGGATGAGTCATTCAGGGCCAAAGCAAGCTGACTCACTCAAACACTGTGGCATTACAGTCTTCTGTTTGTGTCGTTTGAGTCATCAGAAGTGTTTTTAACTGTGTTTGACACATTATTTCTGTGTTCATCCACTAACATGCTCAGACGATGTCCATGGGGTCTGTAATTTATTTAATGTCTTAATAACTTGCCTGCTTTTTAAAGCGCCAGTGTCATCATGTGACTTTCCAGTCAGTAGGTGTTCATCGATGGACGCCATGTTTCTCCACGTCGCTTCGCTGAAGGTCTCGACCCATGACACGTGTTTACAATTGTTGGTAAGTAGGTAAATATGCTGTTTATACAGTCATCTCTATATTGCATACTTAAACTCAATCTTTATCCATGTGTTCTTTCCCTTCATACGCGTGACTCAAACTGATCTCATGCCTCATGACCATTTTCTGACACAGTTCCACTTTCATAACGTCTGCCTGAATTAATTATTTTTAGACACACGGTATAGTTAACCAATATCAGACGAGGAACAAAGAAGATTGCCGTTCTCCTGAGCGAATGATTCAATTATCCATTCATAAAGTCTTTTTGAACGAAGCTAATTATTCAATGACTGGTTTGTTAAGTCCAAGCTTGCATGGCAGAGGTGGCACAAGATGGCATAAGGGTAATGGCATTGCCTTAACCGACTGTTTAAGTTTAGGTGGGGCACGAAAGTACGTAAAAGTAAAACGATTATAGTTGCATGAATAATTCTACTGAATTAATGTTTCGAATAGCACATTTCGAACAAAGATATTAAATGATGGAGAACAAATAAATAGTTTTATAACATGTAACTACCGCCAGTAAGGCGGTAAGCCACTTTAATAGTTGAATTAGTTACTTCTTATTTAAATTGCATTAAATACTGTAGAGTAGTATAGAACAATGTTTTACAAAATAATAGTCTAGTGGATATAAATTAAATTTTTACATCTGTTAAAATTTATGTTTTTATTGTAACCGGCTCCTTTTAAATACATTGATCAGTTCAAGAATAATTTATGCGAATTTATATTATTCATCTGTAAGAATAAAAAGAACAGTTTCGTGTCTATTCAACTGGTCAAGGTTGATATGGGATTTAGAAAGTAATTAGTAGTAAGTACTTCAATACTATTTAGAGAGAGTAATGAGTGCATTCATCTAATTACATGGTTGAAGATTTGTATCTATTAATCATTTTTTTTAAGTAGCTTACCCAACACTGCTATAGTGTTATATTATTCTGATCAAACATGTATTTTAAAGAATCTGCCACAGACGATGATGCAGAAAAATAACCACACACACACACAAAATTATTAACAACATAATTTTTGTGCATCTGCAAAAAAGTACTAATATATAATTTTAATATATAAATAAATCGGGGGGGGGGGGGGGGGGGTCTTGAAGTTGAAGTTTCAGGAAGTGTCTTGAAGGGTGCTGAAGTGCACTTTAATATCAGGACACACTAGTAAAGCACTGCACAACAGAAGTATATGCTAGTGCAGGGTAATAAAAATAAAACACGTTCGAGTGCAATAGAAAATTTTTCTAAATTACAGTTGCTTTGAAGGACATTTTATTTTCAGTGCACCTGACCAAAGTATATCAGAAGTACATGCAAAAATAGCTTATTAGAAGTGACAAAATCACATATTTTGCTTAAGTGCTGCTAAAATACTTCAAAAAACACAAATGCTTAACTTCTCAGATTTAGGAAATAACACTCATGTAACTTATATACAACATTTGTTCCATAATAATGATACAAGTATATTGCTTTCCTAATAAGTATTTTTTTTTTTTTTAAGTATGCTTTAAATGCACTTCTCAAAAGAACCAGAAGGCACAGTGGAATATTTAATTGAAATGGCACATTATTTGAGGAAATAAATAATATGCATATTCCAGTGCAGTGATAAATCTTACATAAGTTATTATCATGCAGCGCTGTAAGCAATTAATTCAACACTATCAATAAGTTTAATCAGTATTCACAAATGTTGTAACAAAAATCATGTTAAGTATTATAGCATTGCAAAATTTGTATAAGAAATACGTTTCAACCTTCATAACATCAGTTTAAAATGATCTGCTCTCCACAATGGACATTACAAAACAAGAACATCAGTCTCACATCTAATGCATAAATGTATTCGAAGCTAAAGGTTACAGCTGATGAACACAAGAACAGCACCGCTATGAGCAAAAGCAGTTGCAACATTTGCTTTGTTCTTTAAAGGCACATAAACCTCTATGCATAATGCTACAAGACACTGCATATCTGCATGTTTGAGGAGAACAATGAGATTTCATGCTTCTTGTGACTTTTTCATTGACCTTTTCTTTCCTTTCCTCTCATAAATACAGGACTCAGCTTTAAATAAATACAACCAATCTGACAAATATTCACAAAGTTCTCGCTCTAAAATTATTTGTTATAACATCTAAACCAAAACATGAAAGGAATGCTTTTACATGTTTAAGTATTTATAGATTATATTACAATATTCATAAGCAAATAGAGAGGTAAATAAGAGTAAACCATGGCTTTTTTAGTCCTTAAAGAGCATAAATAGCTGAACAAGCAAGCACATTTAAAGCACTGTTAGACCTCACAATATTTGGTCATTAAACTGACAAGAAATCCACCATTTCCAACAGTATTATCATTATAAATATTACATTTGAAATCATGAATATATATATTCAGAAGTGCTTTTCTGACTGCTCATCTTCAGTCAGCACACACACAAAAAAATAGTTCAGGACATTTACCGGTAAGCTCTTACTAAGAAATTAGTTTATCTGTATTATACACTCATTTGTTGACTTTTACATTTGCTCAAAGATATCCTGAAATGAGTTTTTATTAAAATGTGCTTTGTCTGTTTATCGTAGCCAGCTGCTTTATGTTTATTAGTGTTAGAATTAAATCCTGGATCAAGGCTCTAACTCTAGTATCACATAACCAAGCACCAAAATGACCTGCTTCACTCTCAACCACACACTTAAAAATAACGGTTTAAAACATAGAAGTGGTGAGGAAGTTCCTCAAAGAACCTTTTTTTAAAGATAATCTAGAGAACCCTTTTCCACTTTAAAGAACCTTTTGTGCAATGGTAAGGTTCCTTGGATGTCCTTCAAGAAACAATGGATGCCAATTCAAAAACACTGTTTCCAGAAATCACCAGAAATTTCATCTGCAACCACCATCTACCATTTCATACTTTTTTTTTCCATTTAAGGATGGATTGTGAATCTTCAAAAGTTCAGTAAAATTATACCATGAAGGCATTTTGTAATTGGAAGGAATATTATTTGAAGTTTTAGAGTTCGGTCTGTCAATCAAAGCTATTTCATATGACTTCTGAAAAGTTGGATTACTTGATATGTAGTATGGACTAATAATTTTATTTCACTGGTTTTCTGAGCTAACCAAGGACTTTAAAATCAACTTCCACTTTATGGAATGTAAAAGAGCAGACTGGACATTCTGCCCAACTTAGTGTGAATTAGTGATTCATGGAAGAAAGATAATATAGCACAGTTTGGGTAAGGGTGGTCATTTTGGGTGAAGTAAGCAACTTGTTCAAAATAGAGCCCTAAACACCAAGCACAAGAAATATGACACACCTCCAGAACAAGCTCATCGGCCTCAGCCAGTTGTGTTTAAAACAAAAGGCCTGGAACAAGAGTCAATCATGTTCACAGTGGGATATTGGAAAGGGAGTGCATCAAACTGCAATGTGGAGACATGTCCAGCTGTACAAAGAAGGAGATGGACAGGGTTAAACATCCAGTTCATCATCATCATCATCATCCATGTGCAAATGGCTTGAGGGACCCAGGAGCGGCTGGATGGAGCAGCAGGTACTCTGAGTGTTCAGACTCTCCGTTGAGACAGATAATCCTACAGAAATGACTGCAGTTAAAAATATATACTCTACACAAAAATCACATGCCATAATCAAAGTTTAACATATGTCAAAGCAAAAATTGAATGATTGATTGAGACTGAAGAACTTTTTGTGGCGTAGAGGTTTGGAACTGAGAACAAGAACATGGAGGAACAGCCGAGAGAAGGACACCGAAGCCTACATACCCATTACTCTTCCAAACCAATAGAGCAGGAATCAGGACCTACAGCTGCCCAGAGCAAGACCACGAGAGAAGGCAGGGAAAGGAAGTCAAGGAATAACAGGCACACACGTTAGAGCTTAATGACAGAGAGCCAGAAACATAGCGTTTGTCAAATTGCAAGAGAGGAAGAGTGCACACACGCTCAAAACAATACTGTCTCTGTAAAGGACACACTCAAAGCATGCACAATAGGCTCTTGTGTCTGGATGTGTACTCACCGGGGAGGGACAGGTCTCCAGGGGGGTCACTATCAGTCTTGGTAAAGCTGCTGTGCTCACTGCTGCAGTCATTCATCACCTCTTCCTCCAAATTCAGTCCATCCTCTGTATAGATTCACAAACAATAGCTGTAACTGCATTTAGTTAAAATATATTATTAATGCATAAACGACCCTAGCAATTTCTGGATTCTTAATCACTATCTTATGTTCTCCACTTTTTTTTTAATCAAAATATTTGTATTATAAATACGCTGCTCTTCAACAGCTTGTGGTTATGAAGTCATTTGTTTTTTATTTTTAATTAATACTTCTATTTAGCAAGGACACATTAAATTAATCAAAACTGACAGTAAAAACATTTATTGTTTTGCAAAAAAATTTACATTTCAAATAAATGCTTTTTTTCCTATTCATCAAACAAAAATATTCAAAAATATTAAGCAGGATTATTTACTGTATTATAGATAAATAAAACTAAACCATTAAAATAAAAACATTGTAATAACTGGACATAAATTTAATTTGAAAAAAAAAAAAAAAAAAATATATATATATATATATATATTAAAAACTTCAAATCAGCATTATGAAATTAAGCATATCTGAATTATTCTGAATGATGAAAATTGAATAATATTTAACAGTATTACTGGTTTTACTGTATTTTGACTAAATAAATGCACCATTGCTGATCATAAAATACTTTTTTCAAAATCATAAAAAAAAAAAAACCTATAGATCCCAAACTTCCATTGGCAGAATTTACTTGTTTTAACCATGACCTTAAAACTTTTTTGACCACATAATATGTAGCCAAAGTGGTAAACAATATGACTTTGAAATGTTCAATTCTATGACAGCACATCTGAAAATGCCCCTACAGGTTCAACACTTTCAACCATCTATTAAAATACATTAAAAAGACGTAACACAATTGTTATAAAAGCATTTAACTCACACAAAAATAGCTTTAACATCATATAGCACTTGTTTTATTTTCCTATTTCCAGTCAGACAGTGATAACAGTGGAGTCACTCACCATCTTCAGGAGACAGTGAATCAGGGACGTCCTCTCCAGCCGTACCCTGACAATACAAAGACAGTGAAGAACATGAGAAAGGTGCAACCCCATCAAGCAGGCCGTGTGGCTGTGCTGCTGACCTCAGTGGGGGCAGGACTGCTGGACAGCAGCGTGTGAGCTTGTGCATCAGACATCTCAGACAGTTTTTCTTCATCCTCCTCCTGAATGGGTGATGATGGAGAGCGTAGAGTGCTGCAATAACACAGACTATCAGGACTAGGGATGATAAGACTAATAAAGTCTTCTAATACAAACACAATATTAAATGTTTGGGCCTTTGTAGTCCTTATCACAGGAAACATTCAAATATCTTTTAGATTTCTCACTATTACAACTAAATGCACTGGGTGGCGCTGTGTACATGCGACACTGGTCTGATGCGTGGTGATGAAGTAGAAAGTGTTTATATTCTAATCTGTATATCCGGTTCTTGTTATTGTCACGCGCCCCACTGGATGGGGATCTGCTTTTATGGTAAAAAGAGAACAAGCTGCTACAAAAGGTGAAAGTCGTGACATTTGCCAAATATGGTAACCCATACTCAGAATTGATGCTCTGCATTAACCCATCCAAGTGTACACACACACACAGCAGTGAGATGTGAACAAACACCCGGAGCAGTGGGCAGCTATAGATCCAGTGCCCAGTGAGCAACTGGGGGGTTCAGTGCCTTGCGCAAGGGCACTTCAGCTATGGGTATTGAGGGTGGAAGAGAGTGCTGTTCTTTCACTCCCCTCGACATTTTTATATCTTGATGTGCTTATAAATATATAAATATAGAATATATAAACAAATATATATCATTCAGTTATTCGTTTTTTTTAATATCTTCTATTAATCAGTCAATCAATCTTTTTATTTGGGTATGAATGTTAAGCAACATTAATTGAAAGTTGCCCTTTTAGTTAAACAGGAAGGAGGACACTGAGTCAGCGCATGCATGCTTCCTGAGATACTGAGCATATTTTCCTTGTTGCAATGCCAGCAGGATGGACTGAAAATGCAAGTGGAGTCATTATTCTGATTTACGGAAAGGAAGTTCATGACATCTTGCTGTGACACATAGAATGGTAAATATAGGAAGTTCAGTCCTTGACTTGTCATTACCCAGCTACTATTATTCAGTCACAAGAATGCAAAGATAGCTTATCAAAATCTCCCACTTGAGACCAGCCAAAAAGTTGAAACAATGTTACAAAGTCCATTAAAATGGTATGAAAATTGCTGTTTTTATTCCTGTAATAACCCATTTCCTATCTCCTAGAAAAAAAATCTGTGCAGTGCTGGATAAGTTCAAGAGGAAAGAGAATCTTGACTTGCTCACATGACTGTTTTTTTTTTTTTTTATTCAGCAAGGAGTTATCACTGTTTCCTCAAAAATAAGAATCAGCAAATCTGTTTTCAACACTGATAATAAATGTTTCGTGAAAAACAAATCAAAACAATGATTTCTGAAGGATCATATGACACTGAGGACTGAAGTAATGATGCTGAAAATTCAGCTTTGATTTGCAGGAATAAATTACATTTTAAAATAGGAATTTGTTATTTTAAAATGCCATAATTTTTCACAATATTACAGTTTTTACTGTTTTTGATCAGACATAAACAGCCTTGGTGAGAATGAGTCTTCTTTCAAAAACATTTTAGAAGTCTCACCAAACCCAAACTTTTGAATGGTAGTGTATTTATCCACACGATGTCATTGAGGACAGTTGCTTGTTTGGGTCAGTATCCAAAACCGAACATGCAGTGGGTCAGGTTTACCTGTCGGGTGACTTGCTGACTTTGCTCTTCTGTCCACAACTGTCTCCAGAGTGGTCAGGTGAGCTGAGCTGCCTGCTCTCTCCACTCAAGCTCCCAGCGAAGTTGATCTCGTCATACAGAGGAGCAGATGGAAGGCCAGGGGACACAGCACCAAGACCATTCAAAGCCTCCAGCAGTGAGATGGGCTCAAAGCCAGGGGGAACTGAGTCTGAGCTCTAAGAAAAGGGACAAAATAATGAGAATCAGAAAGTGATGCCATGTTGTCTTTTATAGAAACAACACGGAGGAATATGTGTCATACTGAGTGCTCATCATGATCCATGTTTTGAGCCAGCACTGGGCTGAAGGAAACAGGAGAAAGTGCTCCAGGCTTCTTTCTTACAGCTCGAATCTGAAGAAGAGCTCGAAACGCTGGAGACAGACAAAAAAGGCACTTCAAAATTTCTTCACAGGCTTTTCGGGATTTTTCTCAAATGATACACAACCGTGGGACTGTTAAACTGATAGTCCAGCCAAAAATTCTCCACTCACGTCATGTCTCGGACCTGTAGGACTTACTTCTACGTAACAGAAAGCAAGATATTTTGAAGAATGTGGATAACTAAAGAGTTTCAGTTCCCTTTGACCTTTATTCTGTTGTCACAAAATACAGTGGAATTCAGCAAGAAGCGGAATGGGATGTACTCAACATGCTTCAAAGTAAGATAAAAAAATACCCTGAAACCTTTTGATCAGCATACTTAAAAATAACTTCTTTTGTGTTCCACAGAAGTAAATGTTTATAGATTTGTTATTTTTAGGTGGACTATCCCCTTCAACAGCAGTTACATACGCAGTCGGCAGATCGGGCAGTTGTTGGCCTGGTAGCGCAGAGTATCAGCGCAGGAGTTACACAGGCACAAGTGCCTACAGGGCAAAATCAGAGTGTCCCGCAGATCTGACAGACACACCACACACTCGTTGCTGTTGTCACTGTTCTCATCATCAGATGGCTGTGGGGAAAACAAAAACAAATTCACAATGAGATTTTCCATTACTTATAATACAGAGACCTATATAAATATATAGAAAATGTAATGAACACCAACAACAACCTTTTTACCTTTGTCTCTTGGTTGTTTTTGTTCTCAATTCCATAAATCTCTTGTAACAAGTAACTGACACGGTCCACCTGTGGTGTATAAGTGAATGTTTAGGGGAAAAAATATTATGAGCTCATTACCATCTCTACCTGAGAACAATGTGACAATATGAAAATCATTAAGACTCACAATTTGTTTCTGCTTCAAAGGTTTGACTGAGAAACTGCCATCAACATGCTGTTAATGTAAAAAATAAAAATAAAATGTGTGATGCACAAATACACAACTGCTACAAATAAGCATTTCAGAGATTATGCATATGGCCATCAAATTCAACTCACTTTTTCAAATGCTGCCAACAGTACATGTGCATGTCCCAAACAATCTGAAATAAATGATAACTATTAAAATGCAGATAGACTTATAACAGCACTTAATCAAACACACTGATTGGTTCTCTTTTGAAATATTCAGGGAACACTGTGCTGTATAGATACGGCATGATAAAATGTGACATTTTTGATGTGGCCAAGTCTTTTATACTCTTCTACTATAATGAAGTCCTGAAAACATACCATCTCCTTCATCCACCACAGCCTGAATCACCATGGGGAAAACACCTCTGTCCAAATCAAAGTTGAGCTAAAAAAAAAAAAAAAAGAAGAAGAAGAGAAATGCATCAAGTCAAAACAAACAATTAAAATTTTCCAATGTCAGGGCATTTTCATTTGACTGGATTTGCTTGATCATGCACTTCATTATGTGCAAACTAATTAATGCAGAGGTCAAATCAATATCTTAGAAGCTAGTATGGATTCAACCATCAGAGGAGAGTGACAGCACTGAACTAGACTAAAGGTACTTACATCTTCTTCCTTCCATTCAGAGAAATCCATCTTGAAGGAGGGCAGGGTAAACTGCTGGCTAACCCCTCGTTTGTAATTTATGGTTTCAGAGACTAATGCAGGGGTTCTAGGGCTGTATCTTAAGAAGACAAATATATTGTTAGTGCACAGATATCATAACAACATGTTCATATAATGCCATTCAGTTAGTTCAGATGATAATCATTACATTTATAAAACTTTTTCATTGTAAATGTATTTTCTCTTTGGCTCACTGTGCTCCAGTGACTGATTGTGATTACTAAGCAAAAAATGAACTTTCAAAGTAAAACAAGAACACTTGCACAAAAGAGTTACTCAAAAGACTGTTATGCAATCTCTTTATGAAATGCTATTCTTAGACTAAAGCTATTGCTAAAAGAGCCAGAATATTTCCATGTTCACAAATGACTGTTCGTTTTAGATCCCCACCATTATATAACAGACCATTATATACAAACATGATATGAGCTTTATTATTACATAATTACTTTAACATTGACAATAAATTGTAATGGTATCAATGAATGGTTATATTACTGATTTAAACATTGAATTTTTTTCACATTTGAAGTCTATTTTCTAATTGCATATTATAGATCTTATTGTAAACCATTCATATGTTTTTTTGTTTGTTTGTTTTTTTGTTTTTGACATTGTAATGTTTAGTTAAAATGTCATAACTGGACATTCCAGTAGAAGAGAACTTCTCTCTGGTGACCTGTGTGGGACGTCTCCAATCTTTAAATGCACTTAAATCTAGGGATAGTAACGATGTGATAAGATTCACGATACTGATATCAAAATATGATTTTCCTGCAATTTTTTTTTATTAAATTGTAGACAAATTATTAATGAAAATGTGTCCTTATATATCGCTTGGACAAAATGCTGTACATTTCTTGTAAAATGTATAAATACAAATAAAAGAAATCTCTGCAAATAAACAAACTAAGGCCTTGTCTGTGCTCCTTCCATTTAAAATTAGAGGCAACCACTGCAATTTAATCATGATCCAAACAAAGATGCTGTTATGTAGATTTGAAGAAATCTGAAGCAAAAACAGAATTGTCTGACTTTAGTTTTGTGAAACTATACTACATGTCCGGACGAAATAAAACAGTAGATGGTCTGAAAGAGACACAAATTCACTCCAACAGCAGGGGGCGCTTATGGAACAGCAGCGATATAGCGTTTCATTGGTTACCGCTGTGCTACCTTAATATACATTACACAGATGCAAAATGAAAAAAAAAATAACATCTAAACTTTTCAGAAGACCGTATTCACCTGTTGAAATTTGTTTAACATCTCAACCGATTTGAATCAATCATTTGTATCGATTTTCAACAGGCTTGGATTGCAGCATTACATTCTTACTTAAATCTACCCCTGCGAGCTCACGTTCGTCTGCCTCCACTTTTGACAGCAATGTCCATATCTCAAAAACCAATCAACAATCAATGCAAATAACAGAGTTCACACCCTAAATGTTTCCATAATCGGTTACACTCAGATGTAAGTCACAATATATAAAAA
The DNA here is from genome assembly GCF_003368295.1 of Carassius auratus. Lineage (NCBI taxonomy): Eukaryota > Metazoa > Chordata > Actinopteri > Cypriniformes > Cyprinidae > Carassius > Carassius auratus. The sequence continues at coordinate 355,650 of NC_039245.1, forward strand.
AGATATGTCGCTTTACATTAAATGTAGAACTGTTCAAACAACATTAAAGATGAAATGGTCCTTACAATGCCATCCCATTGGAGAACTCCTCAAAAGCCTGGCAGTAGATAGTGATGGCCACTCGTGCATCAGAGTCAAAGGTGAACTCCACTCCATATAAGGCCCTTGGTTTTGCTCCTTCATCAGTAGGAGTATCAGCGTCATCTTTATACCTATAATCACACAAATTGACAAATGCTAAATTACTTAAAGATCCCATACTGTACACATTTTTGGAGATTTATTTTAGGTTTTGATGTCCTTAAGAATATGTTTTTGCAGTATAATTAGCAAAACTCATCACATATTTTTACAGCTCCTTTCTCAGAAGGTCAGCTCAAAATGTGGGTTTAGGTTGGGAACAGGTTGGTTTTAGCCTGTCTAATTAATATTCACGCGCCTCTCTTCTGATTGGCCTGTTGTTTTCTGATTGACGCACAGCCAGGCCAACCACAGGTAGCTAGCATCAGCAAAACAAAAGGGGAAACTCAAACCAGCAGATTCGGCTACGTAAGGAGCTTAAAATATCATCTTGTTGTGATGTTGGGTGCCAGAATCGCCGTAATACAGCCTCAAGTTAGAAATTTTATCACATATCTGCTGCCACTGCCAGACAAACAAAGCGATGACAGCTCTGGTTAAATGCGATAAAACGAGTGGACTGGACGGAAATGTTCGGCAAAAATGCTTGTGTTTGCAGTGCACTTATTGAAACGGTTCAATAAAGCATTGTCTTTTGTTGTTATGGACGAGTCTACAGATTTCTTGCATCTCACGATGTCATGTATGAAAAAATGTCTGTGCATGCCTGTAAACATGCACAGACTGTTTATATATAAATCATTTGTAATTGTTTATACGTTGCTGTGATTTATTGTGGCTGGAACAATAATGTAGATGTAAATATTTGCATGCTGAAATTGAAATGTGCTAGATAGACACGATGAGTTTATCTTTACTATACACGTTAGATGTGATCCACCTCATAGTAACAATCCTGTCAGATTGTCCATCCTTTGAGTGAGAGTGTAACGTTCCAGGTCGGCCGATCTGGTTTTCTGGTTAAGGTTAACCTTTTTGATATGTTTCAGTGCTGTTGCTGCTCAATGCTCAGCAATGGCACGGGTGCAATGTTGTCTGGGGGGCTTGACAAAAGGAGAGTGGGATGGTGGGCAGTGCTTGGGTGGTGACTTTAGGAGGTGACTGTGTAGTTCTGACGTCAACTTCTGACACAACAGTTTGTGAAAATTCACTGCTACTTTTAAGCAGGCTGTGTGCATTTTACTGTGGACTGACTGTTTGAAATTTATATAGTAGTTTATTAGTCCCTAGACCTTAGTTATCGTGAAAAAAGCCAGGAAATTTCAACTTTGACAATAAGGGACCTTTAAAACCAAGTACATCAATAACAGAATAAAAGTAACTACATGCAGCACAGAGATAATTTGTTCTCAGGATATGAATGTTTATACTATATATTTTATATAGTAATCCTGAATCAGTACCTGACCAATCGTAATGAGTCTTTTCTGATGTTGACAAGACTTCTCAATGTCCTGACTGGCTCATGGGGTGCTGGAGTAACATAGGGAAACTGTGGCAGGTACCACACCGAAAAAAAAAAAAAAAAAAAGTATTAAACAAAGAAAATATGTAAATTAATATTTTATTTAGATTTTTGTTTAACAACACATGAGTGCCAACACAAGAGTTCATCAAAAAGAGACATCAACAGTGCAAACATCACAAAACTCTAGTCTCTAAGATGACAACACAATCATAAGGCTGTACCTGCACTGGCCGGTTACCAAGAAAGTTGAGATCCATGTTCTCTCCAAAAAGGTATCCCTCTGGATGAGGAGTGTCAAACTTCTCTCCTCCCATGAAAAAATGGCTGGCGAAATAGTTTCCTTTGGGGAAGAAAATGGTCATTATCCAATCTGACACGTAAAAATGTATAAACAAACAGTAACACCATCAGTTTACAATGGTATTCAAATTTGTACATACTAATCCGGTTTCATGTGGACTTTAACTACATCATTTAATCAGTTTATTGGCAGTAATGACCTTATTAGATAAATGTTTAAAATGGGAGCTTATCTGAGCTCAATAAATCAGTCTAATAGAGCTGACAAGTGTTTACAACTAAAAGACAAGCTCTCATAAACGTCGCCTACTATCACCACAGACCATCTCACCTGATTTTGGAGGATATCTGTATGCAGAATTGGCCTGGATGTCGATGTCCTCAACACCAGCGATTCTTCGACTAATAATTGAACCCATTTCTCCAGCTCAGACCGATGTACAACCACAGCAACACGACTGGTTAAGTGAGCTAACCTTAGCCGAGAAAAAAACAGCAACGGCTCCAAGACGAATAAAGTGTTCAAATCAACATGACGTGTTTGAGCGGCATTTCTTTTCTTCTGAGTGGGATCAGATGTGTCTCTTACAGTCGTATTATGTGACGTTCTGATCAGTCTTGACACACTAGCTAACTGACTAGCATGCCCGCTCCTATCTAGTTAATTAGTTCGCCTGTCACGAACTGGTACTCAGTAAAACAAGTGGTAAACAGGCACATAAAAACTCTAAAGTAAATTATAAAATGGTAGACTGAAGACCTGCAGATAATTTTGTCCGGGGTGTTTTCTCCAAATAACAATAGCCGTTTTCTTCGTGAAAACACAACACAAGGAAATCGTTGTTGCGAGGCGACCCCGCGAGGGTTGTAGCAACTCGTCACGTGATTGGCTGAGCTCGTCACGAGAGGCGTCTGTCAAGAGGAAACAAGCTTCATTTGTCATCTCACTGACACATCAGCCTACTAGACAATAATATATTTTGGTAACCTAAAAGATCTGTAATATCTATAAATATAGGTATAAAAATATATAAAAATCCACAGTGATTGGAACCAGTGATGCATTGCTTATAGTTAAAGAGTAAAATGAGCTTAAATGAAGGGACATTGTTCAGTGGTCAAAATATAACTAAAATAACACTTGTTATTGTCTATCAGTAAAAAATAAATGTTGTATGTTGTGGGCGCCATATACTTATATTATTATTATCGTTATTTTTAATCACTATGATGTCTGGCCCTTACTGGTTGTAAGACCTACAATTCACCAAAAATCACAGTAATTAGTAAGCATTTCACACAGCAAAGACATCAAAACAACTTTATATTATAACATGACTTGACACAAAAAACATTGCAAAAATAAAAACAAAATAAATATGAGAATAAATGGTAAATAAAACTGTATCTAACTAATATGTTTAACATTTTCTAGTTGTATTTAATGTTTTCATTTTCAAAAACGGAATAATTACAACTTTAAATTCTTAAATGCAATTTTATTTTTATGCTTTTTGAACATGGATTCAGCTATTTTAAAATCAGGCTTATTGCATGTTATTGCATTCTGAGCACAAAGTATGTGCTTTCTTCAAATAGAACTCTTGCAGGAGTAATTCTTTATTTATTTAGCATATTTAAACCCACCTTTTGAATATATATATATAAACTAAGGTAATTAAAGGTAAGTAACAAGACCAGTCGATTACAAAATTATAAACGAGCACACCAGAAAAAAATGTATTTGATTTGAGGACATAAACTTACTGTATTGTAGGATGTGGTGAAGAATGTCGCATACAATAATATATAGATGCAACACATTTGAAAACCAATGAGAAATCCCACTAACATGATACAGTGGTGACAGCGTGATGTAAAATATGTTTGTAAAAATTCAACACAAATTTCATATCCATTGAAATCGTCTTTCTTTTATTAAATAGTTAAATAGTGAACTGTATTAAATACTACTTTATTAAATAGTGAGTCGTATCAAGATTCAAGTAGCTTTATTGGCATGGTAAAAAAGTATCTTTACATTGCCAAAGCACAGAAACATTTAAATACACATGTATGAATAGAAGTATATAGCATATAGAGTATATATATGTATACAGTAAAACAAAAGTACTAATAAAAATTATAAAAAGAAACAAGGACTGGATCCTGTCATGTCAGTTTGTGTGTGTTGTGCAGTGTTTTCTTCCGAAAGTGACTTGTGGTTCTGTTCTACTGCTTGTCCTTTTTTCGTGGGAGGACTTGACATACCTTGCATCCAGGTTAGAGCTTGTTGAGGTTTCTTCCAGAATGTTTTGGCAGTTTGTCCTTTTGTTGTATCTGGTTGAAGTATTTTTGCTGGTTTGTGAATTGAGGGAAAAAAGTTTCCCTAATTTGTGAAAAATTAGGGCATGTTGTTAAAAGGTGCAGTTCTGTTCCCACTTCATGTTGTGTGCAGTGTGGACACAATCTGTCTTCTTTCGGTAGCCAGGTCTGTCTCTATAGTGAAGTTACAGTCACCGAGTCTGTACATGGTCAGGATTTTACTTAGTTTAGGATTTGACACTCTGTTTAGGAATTCAACAAATTTATATTCTCTGTTTAGAGACAGATAGCATTGTAATTTACTTTGCTAAGCTGTTGCTTCTGTCCAGTGTTTCAGATATTTCTCACTTAGTGTTTTAATGATTTGATTTAGTTTTGGATTATAAAGTCAGTTCTGAGACCAGCTTGCCGAGGGGGCTTTTCTCTGGGTTCAGTTCTTGGTAGTGTAAGGCTGTATGGTAGAGGGTCTTAATATGACCACTTTAGGTGCGCATGGAATTTAATGGCTTTTTTATTTATTTTATTTTAATCATTAGTGGGTATAGCCCTAATTCTGCTCTGCAGGCATTGTGTTGTACACAAAGAATAGTTTTTACAGAATTCTGCCTGCAGAGTCTCTATTGCTCCGGGTGTGTGTTCACAGTGTGTGTGTGTGTTCACTGCTCTGTGTGTGTGCACTTCGGATGGGTTAAATGCAGAGCAAAAATTCTGAGTATGGGTCACCATACTTGGCTGAATGTCACGTCACTTTATGTCACTTTATCACTTTATTGGATGTTTGTCCGATTTGGTAAAGTCTTGTTTTGCGAGTGGACCCAGACATCCATAGAGTCCGATTGGTTCTATAACTGATATAACCAAATTCCGATTGGGATTTCATGTTTTATATTTTTCTTGATTGCATAAAATGCTCTTCGTGCCTTGTCTCTCAGGTCAGTTACAGCTTTGTTAGAGTTTCCTGTGTAACTGATGTTTATTCCAAGGTATGTGTAATTTTTAGTTTGTTCTAAGGTCATCTTGTTTAATTTGAAACTGTGGTGTTTGTTGCCTTTTTTGGAATAACATAATTTTTTTTTTTTTTTGTCTGACGGAAGGTGTGCAGGACGTCCAGGTGTGCGACATTTCTGCATACTGGCCTACAAATCCCAGAGTCCCTCTCTGACTGTCTGACTGCGGTTGTCCGACAGCGGGCGCTAAGTAGGAAGGTTGAACAGTCAATGGGTTCAACTCAAAACATTTTTTGTTTCCAGTCGACAAGTTGATGTTTGAGTGCGGCGTTTTTGAAAGTCTGCATGCTGAAACTTTTAACTGACGAAATCGCACGGGTTTCTTAATTAAATATGGACGAACTAAGGCATCAGGTTATGATAAATCAGTTTGTTCTTACAGCCGGATGCGCGGCAGATCAAGCAAAGCAGCTTCTACAAGCTTCACACTGGCAGTTTGAGGTATGTTTGTTTGTTATTGTACATCAAAATGATTTTTTTATGATACAGTAAGAAATAAATAGATAAATAACACAAATCAGTATAATTAACTTATACTTTATTTGACGCATGAAAAAAAATATTTATAGGCTACTCATGCGAAACAAGCACCAGACAGCAGTCAATATAAACAAATAATACATTGAAATGCATAATAAATAAATTAAAAATATATATGGGATTCAGTGAAATAAAAAGTTAATAACGTTATGTTTAATATTGTTTAGTTCAAAGTCCTCCCATACACATTTGCTTACTTCCTCGAGTATTTATGAATTACATAACTCTTTTATGTTATTGCAGACTGCTCTCAGTACATTTTTCCAAGAGGCTAATATTCCCTACAGCCATCAAATGGTGAGTATTACTTATTTGTCGTTTATTATTGTGTTCTTTAATATCTGTTATGATGACTTCCGCCATATTGAAACCACGAGTCAGACAAAAATAAACACAGGCTGACGTTTCTCGCGAAGGCTACGTTTACTTCTTTAAAAATTGCAACTTTGTCGTTTAAGATCATACATCCTCCCATAGGTTGTCAATTAAATGTGTTAATATTTAAGATGAAAAAAATAATCTGAGTTCAAGGGACTTGCGTTTTTGCAAACGTGTCCAAAGTTGTGGGGGAGGGCGATTCCGGGAAGCAGAGAGAGCACGCGCTTGACACGGAGCTGTTTACACCGGTACTAAAACAATAAGAAAGGTACGACAGGAACACACTGAAGCAAGCTCAAAGTATCACTGGCTTGGAAAAAAAACGTATCATTTGAATTTATTTGCAGATATTTTAAATGAATTGAATTTGGAATTACTCCGAAGTAGTAGTACCGGTCACATGCATAGCGAATCAAATTTAGTTAACCCTTGGAAAGCACCTCATTTGACTCTTTCTTAAAGTGCACGTAGCCTACTAAATTTTGATAATTAAAGAGGTTTACTTTATGAAATGCACATCGTTGTAATGATGAAATATTTAAATGATGTACAGTACACCCACGCGAGACTCAGATTGTTATCAGTGTTTAAGAAAAAGCTGTTTTATTCTTCCGGGAGCTGGTAGCACCCTTGCTGCTATATGCTGACGTCACCAGCATCAGGCAATTGCCTGCGTTTATAATTACTAACAACAGCTGTAATAATACATTTCGTTAATATACAGACAGTGTCTAAGAATATACAGTGCATTTAAGCATAGAAAATGACAATGAAAAAAAATCTAATCCGATTCTGATTAAAATGTTTAAGACGGCTGATTTTCGTAGTATGAATGACCTGTGAGTGACTTAGGGCTGGACGATATTATTTTATATATTGTTATTATTAAGGAAATTAAACTTACCGTCATGAGATGTCTACACAGGCGATGATACCAAAAAGAAAGAGAAACATCGGAAAATAGGCATATTTTATTCAAGACCTTGTTATATGACATCAACATGCATTAATCATATTTACAATCCCCATCAGAATGTCCAGCTTCACCGTGATGAACTTAAAATTGGGTTCTATTATTTCTCATCAACAGTTTAAAAACAAAGCTAATGTTTTCTGTTAGTGTAAGCACAAACTAAGGAAAGTAAAACCAAACTTTGTGGCAATCATTAAGACCAAAACAAACATGATGTGTGTTTATGGTGCATTTCAACAATGTTGTCTCGGAGGGGGCGGGGCGTCGTGGAGGTGGAGCTTAAGTAGATGATATTATCGGATATCATGTTATTTTAAAGGTGTTAATCGATGAAATATTCTTGACATATCACACGGCCCTAGTGTGACTTGACTCGTGACTAGAAAGTAGAGACAAGTTACACTTTCGAATGACTGAGAATTGTGTGAGTGAGCTCTTTATAGGATCTTTTACACATGCAGCTTTCAGTTTCAAGGTTGAGTTGTCATATCTCATAGCAGGAAGGATTTCGTATTGTGAGGGATTTTTGGCGCAGTTGATAGAACTTAATTTCTGTTATTCACAAGCTAGTCCTTGATCCACTGGTAGAATATAATGATATACTTGTGGTTTGCAAATCATTTAGAAAATATTTTGTCAGACATGGCTGCTTTTGAATGACTGTCAATGGACAAATGTGCTTTTTGCCGGTGTAGTTCTTCCATCTACAGAAACTTAATGCAACAAAGTGAGTATTTATGTATGAAAGCCCTCAGAACTGCTGAGTGAAATAATTCATTATAATTGAACAAATGATCAACTGAATATACATTATCCTACTTATTACATAGCTATTTACCTAATAAATGGTCTTTAAATATTGATTGTTGTGCTGCTTATAGAATTTGTGGAAACTGATACATTTTTTTCTAGGATTCTTTGATGAATATAAAGTAAAAAAAAAAGCATTTATTTAAATTAAAACTCCTTTGTGACATTATAAAAGTTTTACTTTCACTTTTTATCAATTTAACACATCCTTGCTGAATAAAAGTAATAATGTATACAGTTTAGCATTCATAACGAAACCATATTTGACTACAGTATGGCGATCGACCATATAAATTATGGGTCTTAGATTCTTTCAATTTTAGTTAGTTTTAACAACAGGAGAGCAGCATGTAACATGAGACATCATGGTGTTGTTTTTCACTGGTTATCTTCTTAAAGCAGGCCTCTGAAAGACTCAACGTTGCTATAGTAACATTTGTGTCAGTGAATCAGGTCTGGTGTTTACTCAGGAGAGGTGGCCAATCATTATTGCATCATGTCCTGCTTGTCCAAAGGTCTACAACCTCAGTAACTTATACAGTTCAGCAACTTCCTCAATTCCTTGTTTCAGATAAGGACTCGTTTGCATGGTCGTGATTTGAGAAATCAAAATTTCCTTGATGTTTTGAGATGAAAGAGATCATTGTACTATAGTAATATTTGAATTTCAGAGCTCAAAACACCCTTGTTAGTCCAAAACAGCTTTTATTGAAACCAAGCTAATTTCAGATTTTGTCACATAATGATGTAATAGTGCAACGAAAGCCCACCTCTGCAGAGTCAGACCAACACCTGCTTCTGCATCATCACGTCTTTGTCGAAGTTTCGGCACAGGCTTTGTAAAACAAACCTTTACTGTAAGAAATGGATAAGATATGATAATACCGCAACATGCAAGTAACCGTGTTCTTTATATTCAGTGAGGCAGTCCACACTTCACATTGAATCTCTTATTTACAAGTGTTATGATGAATTTGTGAAAGTGCAAAACTTCGAGTTGCAATGACGATATCACTGCATTTATACACTTAACAGTCTGTCTTAGGTTATAAAGTTCATCAATGCAACCTTTCATGTGATGGGAGTAGATCTAAATATAATGCTATAATCAGCGCTCTCCATGATTTGTTCATTTCAACAGCTGTAATAGTAAAAATGTAGTAAAAGTTCTTGAGTCACATGTAAAACTCATTTCATATGCACAGATGTCAGCCAATCATAGCAGTGGGCGTTTCCATTGAAGTCAGCAGACACGCCCCTTCCAACACAGCGTTCAGATCAGAGTGTAAAATCAGTGTAAAATGGCCTTTTATTTGTAAAATTTGAAATAAAAAAATCATACTAACATTATAAGTGCACCTCAGGAAAGAAATTATCAAATAATTTTAAAAAAGCAATGCATGACCCCTTTCATGGTTGTTAAAATCTGCTTTGTTACTGATGGTTGTGGATTAAACAATCCATTACCCATACCAGTTTTAAAAAAACTCCTCTATTTGTTTCCAGATGTGCACTCCAGCCAACACGCCAGCGACACCCCCTAATTTCCCAGATGCCCTAGCCATGTTCTCTCGTCTTAGAGCCTCCGAGAGCTTCAGCAACAGCAGTCCCATCGCTTCTATGGCTACATCACCAGCTCCTCACACCAACTGGGCCATGAGCCCTCCGGCAACCCCTGGTCACCAGGGGCGATGGACTCCAGGTCAGCTCATGCCGCAGTCGCCGTCACCGGGCTGGCCGGCGGCTGTGACTCAGCAAGCCTCTGCCGAGCATGCTAGCATCATCATGGAGGCTGAGAGATAGAGACTGCTTTCACTAGCCATCACACCTTACACAAAGATGGAGGATGGACCTTCCTCTTAATGATTTCGGCAGGTGTGGATGTAAAACAGTGTGACGAGAGCACTGGGTTGCAGTGGAGGGACAGCGTGTGGCCTCTTCTCTGAGGTCACATGAGATCTGGGATCTTTTCGAATGCTTTTTTTTTATTTTTTATTCTAGCGATTACCAAAAAGATGTACAGAATGAGTGATTATGTAGCATATTCACAGATAACCTCGGACAGATGAATGTGTTACTGAATATTGTCTTCAGTTTCAGCAGTTCTCAAGTAATGGTGAAAACTCTATTTTGCACTGTGTACTAAACACCTGCAGTGGATCTAAGGTTAAAAGAATAGTTGCTCACCGTCATGTCATTCCGAACCTATTGACTTTCATTTTATAGACAACATTTTCTTCAAAATATTCTACAGAATATTATATTCCACAGAAGAAAGTCAGTCATGCAGGCTTGGAAGGACATGAGGGTGAGTAATTGATGACAGAATTGTGTTTTTGGCTGATCTGTCTATTTAATTGACAGGTTTACTGCAGAAAACACATGATCTTTTGACCTGGTCTGTCATTTTTTACTTCCTTATGACTCCGTAATGAACTGAATTGGCATTTTGTATTAAAATTATGGTTTAGGCAGTTTTTTTTACCCAGAATGTTTAATTCTCTGGTTCTGTTTAGCACTTACAGCACATTTGTCTCTTACCACAAATCCCCATTTGTCCCTATAAGAATATTTTCTTTTCACGATCATCTCCCTGTAACGGTTCACACTGCCTCCACAATATTTGTGGACTATGTGATGGTTTTCATTTCCTGTTTATGTTTTTAAATAAATAGTGTATATATATATTGCAGAATGCTTGGTGCTGTTTATGTTAGTGTAGTAAAACAATTGACATATTTTGTTTATAGTGTAATTGAGGTCACTACATGTATGCCTGAACTTTGTATCCTGTAAAACCTTGGAAAATGATTACACAGACTCAAAACTAATTCAGCAGTTGATCAGGATTTATATATATCATTTCTAAGTCATTGCATTTTGCCTTGCCTTTGTGGAACTATGAAGTTGAAGATTCCAAACTAACAGGAAACTGAGCTTCAACTGCAGCTCACATGAACACAACTGAGATGATGGGTGATGCATTTTAAGTGCGGCCATCTGCTTCATCTCAGTAGGGTGAAGACCGCCTGCTATTTCTGTCACTTGGCTGTGTGTGTGTGTGTGTGTGTGTGTGTGTGTGTTTGTGTGTGTGTACACCGAAGGATGAGTGGAGGGCTGCTGCAGGCTAGTCGAGCATTAAACAGAGAAAGGGTACATTTAAAATGACAAGCCACAAACCTCAGGACTGCAGTTTCATTACTATATCATTTCACTTTATCTCTATTTCTGTTTCTTTCAGTTATTTGCATAAGGAAACAATATATCATTACGTTATGTTCCCTCTGCAGTCATTTTTATTGAGAGGATAAAAATAATGTTATTGTTGCAATGAATATATTTTAGGTCGATATGTTTTTTTATTTAATATTTAGATATTTTTAGGTATTTTATGGCACTAAATTATATTTATGCAGTAGTTATGATCCATTTATAAAACCCATTTATTACCTGGTAACCACTTTTTGAATGCACCTGAAATTTAAATTTCAAACTTAATTATGTATTTTTTGGAGCTTAAGTTTGGTCTTTTTTCTTTCTTATTTATTTTTTAGTTAAAGAAGTTTGTTTATTGTTACGATTTTTTTTTTATATGAAAGCTAAATATTTCATATTTCACAGCTATTGCTTCTTGAATGTTTTCAAACTTGTATGAGAGAAAGCAATTTTGTATTATAATTGTTTATAACATGATTGTCATACTGTAACAGCTGCACTATTTAAAAATGAGATCTTCTAGAACCTGGTTATCTTCCACATTATTTCTATGCAGTATTCAAACATTTGAGCTTGTGAATCATCCCTCCCAGAAACCAAAAAAACAAAACATGGTTTAAATAAAATAACCCAATAAAGAACACGTATATAAAAACGTTTAAAACAAAGATATCATATATAAGTAATATCACGTATAATAAAAGTATATTTGTTTACTCTATTCTGTGAATTTGGCAGCACAATGAATTCCCATTCCTGACCAATGGAGGTCGCAAAGTGTTTTCTGTGTTTTATGTTCGAATGTCCCAGGAAACTGCCTTTCAAGACCCGTTAGAAAACTTTTGAAATCTAAAATGACTTGAGTTTGGTATATTAAACGTTTAATATAGCTCAAATTATGGACAGGACATGAAAAAGATACAATAGGCCACAGAACATTATTTGCTAATTGCTTGTCTGCAAAAAATTTAATAAAAATACATATTAAAAATCAACTTCGTCAGCATTAGGAGTTCTAAATATTATAGAGAGAGAGAGAGACAGAGATTGTGATTTAGGCTACTTAACTTGCTTGTATATGTTATCTTTGACCCCAATCGTTTTATTTGCCACACCAATCTATAAACAATATTACTTCTGCTACATTATAAAAGTAATTGTACAGTCTATGTGTAATTCCAACCAAAATATAAAACGTCAGTGACAGTCCTTGTGTACTTATAGCCTACTCATGAATACATTACCAGGAATTCAAGGACTAAGTCTTTCCTCATTTCGAAAGTTTTTTCGTGGTTTCAGTATTCTGCCGTCATTATTAACGTTTGTAGGCGGCTCTTCCTGCACAGATTACCTCAGAAATCTTAATTCGTAGCCTCTGAACATGTGCCGTCTTGAATGCGCGGGAGCAGTTGTTGAATGCGTTATGATTCATGGTGATTTTTGCTGAGTCACGTTTATTTCTTGTGTTTTGTAGCTATGTTTGTTTGTTTTAGAAGTTCATCTTTCCTATTTCGAGAAATTGTGCTTTTGAATTCAACCACCTCACTCTAACAGACGTTTTATATAGCTAAATCCTTTACTTTTGTATGAAACGTGATTGTTTGTCTCTGGCTGAGAGAACTCGGTTTCATTCCTGCTCGTCCCTTTGGAACAGTTGCCATAGCAACACTCAGTACTTGCGAATATTTTTGGCAGCAAAACAAGATTAGGTTATTGTGTAAAACACAGGCCTACACAAACTAGAGGCATGTGACAAATAAGTCATAGTTTCAGTGTGTAGCTCTGCACTTTTCTAAACCGCATAGAGCCAGATGAATACCATTTGAGCAATCGAGATGATCTCATTTAAGTAGAAATTAAGCAATTTGTGCTTACATTGTACTAAAAATGACTAACAAAACCCTGACAGTACAAAGAATTTCAATGAACTAGTTTTGTAATCCTAGTAGTCATACTCAGATACTCCTTTGACAAAGAATAAGGGGGAAAAAAGATAATGTGAGGCAATGGTTTTCAAAAAATTCTGTATTCATAAAATAACACAAAAGAACACAAACAAAAACACGAAAAAGCAATGCTACTATACATTCAGGGGAAGAAACTGAGGTTTACTACAAAAAACTACCTTCCACATTAGCCTATAGAAACTTGTTCAGACATGATAAAGTAGTCCGAGTACAAACAGAACATTGAGAACACTTTACAGTAAGGTACCGTACTTTAATATTTGTCACGTCGTGGCTATTGCATTCACTTGTTTGAAGGGTTACCAACTCTTAAGTTTAAATCAGCAAATTTGCTTTTATATGTACCATACAAAGTATCATAGCTATGTGCAATCACTGGGTGGAAAAATAAGCATGTGATCATTGGTTTTCCACTGACCTCATCATGTCATTAGAAGAGGAAAAGAGAAAAGAAAATGAAGGCAACTTTCAGTACTGAAAAGGAACTTTAAAAAACAGTTTTATATTAATGTGTCTATATATCCCCAGTATATATGAAGACCTTAAGGAAAGAATGTATAACATACTTGACTAGGCACCCACATGTTTCTTTTATTTCATTAGCATTATGGAGATTATGTGTAATCTTTGTGATGAATGTTGTTGGCTACTGATATCAATATTCATTTTCTCAGTTCAGTGATATTTATCTTCTTTCTCAACAACTGGATTATTGTTAATGTTTCCATTAACCAGCAGTTTCTAGGTAATCTGGCTAGTGGTCATTAGCTAGTTAAGGTTACAACTACTGTAGGTTAGTTGAAACAAACAGCATATTTTAAGAGTTCAGAACATGCTCTTGATAGCTTATGCACCACAAAATAAAAATATAGTATCAATCCTTATGATGTTTTATAAAAATACAGAGGAAAAGGCATGCGGCACATTTAATAGTAAAAACCCCATTGATGAAAAATGTCCCAACCTTAGTATAAAAATAATGTGAGGGTGTATAACAAATTAACTTTAGCTATAAAACCATGGTGGATAGATAAACCAATTAATGGGTGAAAATATAAGTGAAGCTTTACATTCAAGACAATACAGTTTGTAAAATTAAAAAATACATTTTGTGCGACAGACTAATTAAACATTATTATTATTATTATTATATGAACTATCACATGCATTTCTGTAATAACAGTACCTGCCCAACACCAAATCAACATTAACAGCAATGAAAATACAGCAAAACCCATATTTATGATCTTTAATGAATGGCTTTTCAAAATTAAAATATGACTATTTATAAAGGAAAAAGAATGTAGTGTTTTACAGTAATGGGATTTCCACAAAAAAAGTGGTTATATTTAATAACAGTTATGAGACATGATTTTGTCCTATCAGGACCAGAATAATTAAGGAACAAACATAAAAAGAAATCTAATTTGAAACTTAATATGGTAATTTAAAAAAAAGTGCTGTAACAGTTCCCAATACTGCAACACCCCAAGCCATGCAAAATCACATCAGCTCATTAAAGGAATAGTCCACCCAAAATGAAAATCTGCTGTACAAGAGAAACCGGTTCTAAACAAATATGTTGGTGGATTTTGATGTGAGAGGACAACAGTGGATGGAGAAAGTGTTGTTATAGATTATTGGCACCAATTTCAGCAATTTCTTTATTTTGGATGAACTAGCCTATTGCTTTAAATAATAACCCATAATAATCAATTTTTTCATGATCTCCCTGAGGAGAACGTACCCCTTTGGTGTCATCTCTTCTCCATCAAATGATAGAATTGCTGGAACTCCTTTTCTTGTATATCACATATGCAACGATTAACACCACAACCAGGGCCACTCCGCATATAACAATAACCCAGAATGTGGTTCTGCCTGTAGGAGAAATGACATTAATGATTTTATAAACATATGAATCAATCAACAGCTTCAGCAACAGAAGTGTGACTCTGCTGGTTGTTCAACACACACACTGCCAGCAGCAGTCCTGGAGCAGCCTGCAGGAACACAGCACCAGTGTACTGGGACCACAAGAGACTATTGTTGCACTATTCCTCATTTTGCCTAAAAGCACCAGATGAATCATTAAATGCAAAGCTTACTCAATACCAAAAAAACACCCTGTAGATAAAGAATGAACTTTGGGATAAGTCAATACTGAGAGTTTAAGATAATCAACTTGTATAATGCTGAATGTCACAAACACAAACACTTTTCTTTCCTCATTTTCAGGCATTTCATTTCAAACGGAATCCATTTTTAATAGTATATATAACAACCAACGAACATTTTATTTTCATTGACTTGTTTTCTTATTATAGTTGCTTTGTCTTAAAGGTGCTGTATGTAAGATTTGGACTCTACTAAAGTATAAAAATAACATCATATATTTGCCGATATTTAAGAAACATGCTGTGACTGTCTGAGTGGTGGTTGAATATGGATGTATCATCTTTTATTTGCACACCGCATGCATTTATACGTATCCACAAGCTCTCGCACACATACATCTATATGAAGAACTTGTTTATTTATTTAAGGTAAATCTTTATTTAAATGTCCCTGTTTTTTGTAATTTGCATTCATTTGGTTTCGGTTTATGATAACCACCCAAAACAAACAATGTTCATTATTTCTTTATTGTTAGGTTTCCATATATTGACATTAAAACAATGCAATTTTACTGATTTTGATTTATTCAATGTTATTTGTTGAATGTGATGTTTCATTGGTTTCCCTCTTAATTTGTAATGGGCCCATCTTTTCCTTCATAAACTGTTGCTTCATTCATTTGAAGTTAGGTTTTTTGTTGTTGCTGGTTTGGTCTCTGTCTGAATGTTTAACTTCTTTTTCTTTTTGTTCCTTGGTTTATTTTGTTGTGTGATAAGATCTATGAGTTTGTAAAGATGTTTTTGTTGGGTGGGTTCAAATAAAAGACCCATCTTTCAGTGGAAACCTGGTATTTCCTTGTTCCTGACTTCTCAGTCCCTCACACATGCTAAGCTAACATACTTGGTTATCTGAAAAACAATGCTACAATCAGTTATTCTCCTTTGACATTCCAGGACGGAATTTGGTCTGTTTTGGTTTGTGAAACCCACCCACTACAAGTTTAGCCAATTGTATTTCAGCACTCAGGGTTGCCAGCTGGCAGAAAACAAAGCATATTTCATTCATCATTAAGTGTGCTCGTTCATGTTTGTGTCATCAATCTGGCAACCTGTGTATGTGCATCACGTCTGAGGAGGAGTAGCCTCAGACATCACTCCCACAGAAAGAACAAAGCCTCTCCAATATTCAATTTGGACTGCAATATCTAGTTAAACCACTTGGCATCAATCCTACTAACAGCACCTTTAATGATTAGAAAACTGCACAAGCACATTTGTAACACAAAGATTAGCTAGTATCAGAAGTCAATGTTATATAGTGCTACATGGATGACAGAATTTTGTAGACCAAAATGCAGAATTTTGGGGGGTTTTTAGTCGCATGACTGGCTTGAAAAACATTCATAAAACTGCAGCAGCCATAAGCAGAAGCCTATCAATTTTCTCATAACTGGTGCTCATTGGAGGAAAGCCTTGTTTCACGAATTCCTGTAAGGTTATGACATCATGGGTAAACTATGAATTGTATGGAAGTGGATGGGTTTTGGGTTAAATGGCTGAAATATGGTCTGTGTTTAATGCAAGCTCAAAATATTTTCATGATATTAAATATAAAAAAAAGCTTTTGTTTGTCTTAAAAAAGGTGTTTGCAAACAAGTGGCTTAATGGAACTACAGAGGTTAGCATGGACAATAAACATCATCATGCCAAACAGGAAAATTAATTGTGTTTAGAATCACACTCTTACAAATTTTTCTAACTCAAACTTTTGGGGAAAATGTTTTATAAATAATTACTAAAAGACTCGAAGGGTTAAGCATGGTACATGGCAATGCTAATGTGTTTGGTCTTAGCAAAATAGATCTGATGCGGCAGAGCAAGTACCAAGACTTGCTACTGCCAAAACAGCCACAGACATGCTGCTGTGAGCATGTAGGAAATATTGCTGCTGCACATATAGAACATACATGAAATTCCCCCGTAGAAGGCCTATACAGGTGGAGCTGGGGAAGGTGGAGGGTTTCTGAAGCACGTTGTTACTGCTACAGCAAGTGATTTTAATGAGCAGCAAGCTCATTGGTTGCTGATACGAAAAGAATACTATCAGCTGCACCATGTGAATAGTTATGACATTATGTCAGATTGAGTTACAGCCTATTGGACTGCACCATCTAGAGTTTCATGACAGAACTTGGATTTATAGTGATGTTGAAGTCATTCATGAAGTTTGTTTAGCTTTTTTCTTCTGCCAATTTTAAGCTTCATAATTGAAGATGGAGATTATTATTATGAACCAACTATGTAAGAATCATAAACTTTCTTTGGTCACAGAGGTTATTTTCTGCCATAATCCAAAATCTTAGATAATACTAACTTCTGCAGAGCCCTATAGAACAGTAAGGACTAGTTCACACTAGTTTACACGTTTTGATAAATGCAAGATATGGGCAGTGGAATGTGGAAAATGCAAGGTCTTGGGACACTTTTTAAAAAAAAAAGTTTAATCTTTTAACTTTAGTACTTTGTTTTTAGAATGCTGTGTCATGCAAGATTCTGCGAGACACAAGCACAATGGTCAAACACAACTATATACAGTAACGTGTTTAGAATTACATTTAAAAAACAATGGAAACATAGCATAGTGGAATATCAAAATAATTCTGTTTGAACAGACCCTAAAAATCAGTAAATGTAACTTCAAACTGCCAAAGGCAAAGTGGCAGATTAGTGTTTATTTAATCGAAACTTACCTCTTTGCTCAGCTTCGATGATGAACACTTTGGTGTCAGTTCCCAGATAGTTTGTGGCGTTGCACGTGTAGTTTCCTGGACTGAGTGTGGAGGACTGGAGCACTGAGGAGTTGATCTTCTCTTTCAGATTATCTGAGTACCATATGTACACAGGAGCCGGGTTTGCCTTCACTGTACAGTTTAGTGTGACCTCATCCTTTTGAATGATGGTCTCTGTTGAATTCGAGTGTTTTGGTTTATCTGAGGAAGACAGAGAGACATTTCTCATTACACAGCACCATGATGGGCAGCTGTTATTAATAAAGCAGTAAAATACTGCATCACTGGAACCTTTTTATTTGTGTTAATTCTATTCATAATAAATTCTAAGTTAATAAGCAATTATCTTAGTTTGATGAAATATTGCACATCCTTCCCACTAGAAGGCCATTCAGAAAATATACAATTAATTATAAGGCAAGTTTAGCAATAATAAACTTACAGTGCAACTCAACATTAAGATGTGCTGATGTTTTATTTGTAGAATATTGAGGTCCTTCTGCTCCCAGATCCAGCTCTGCTTCACACCAGTACTGAGCTCCATCATCATCTCTGTCTGGACGGATCAGGAGTGTGGGGTTTACATTCACTGGAGTCTTGCTATCCTCAGTGAAGGTGGTTTGGGTCAGCAGAGTCTGTCCTTTATACCATTTGACAGTGAGATTCTGAACAGGAGCCACATCGTGAACATCACACTGGAGCTGATACTGCCGTCCCGCTATCATTGGTCCTGTGCGTTTCACAATGCTGATGGACACATTGTCTGGAGTCTCTGTGGAGGAAGATTTACAAACTCTGAAATCTCCATTGATGAATGTACATTTATTAGATATTTCTGAGAATGAAAAGACACAAAAAAAAATCAATAACAGAGAAACTGACTGTAAATAATGACTGGGAGCTCTACTACACACTGTCCCTCATAGTTTATGTAGCAGAATGGCTGTATCTCCCATTCTGTCAGGTGTGACACTCTCCATGTGATCAGACTGTTACTGGTTTTTTGCACTGCTCCTTCACTGGCTTCCCATCCCATCCCTTTATGTGAGACTGAAGTGCTACAGTTAACTGCAACAGAATCGTTGTATCTCACAACAGCTCTCTGTGGGTTGAGCTGAACAGGACATTCAGCTTGTGCACCTGTTAAACACATTGAAGAACACACAAATGCACATTGATATTGATTACTAGAAAGACTGAACACAGATAACCAATAATCACATGTTAAATCTAAAAACTGACCAAACTGCATGCAAAACAATCAAGAAAAGTTTTTGGATATTGTAGAAGACCAAAAGAGGCTCATAAATTCTTACCACCTGGGAAATGAAACTTAGAAACTTTCACTGACACAGCAGGGTCATTCAGAAGCATGCCCCTCACACAAGTGTATAAGCAATTTACTATAACAAGTGGGCACCACCTTTTACCATGAGTTATCTTTTGTAAAGACCTTAAAAATAAATTCCTCTACATTTCAGTGTTTCCTCCATAAATATGTATTTTTGTACTGTTTTGGCCCTGCCTTCTTATCCTCTCCTCTCTGTTTTAGCAATCAAACAGGAAATAAACATTTTATTCTTAATTTTATAATAAGGCATATTATTTTACTAAAAAGTAATTTTCACAGGTTATTTGTCAATCCTGTTATCATCATAACTTAGTAGTAATATGATTACAAGGGCATTTGTAGTATTATCAGCATTGAATACATAATAATAAACAGCTCGTATTGCCATGATGACTGTGAACACAAGATAAGTAATTGCTAAATTAACTACTATAAAACTACTAACTTTGTTACTTAACAAATTCATAGGTTAAATGCACTGCTGAAGAGTTTGCCAGCACTAAAAATACTGAGCACTCGGGGTCATATTACAAGCGCTATGTAGATAGCAGGGGTGACTCCTTACTGTAGATACAGTAATGAATGAACTAAAATAGGTCAATATTTTAACGCGGACAATAGAGGTCAACGGCTCTCTGGATCACTCGTGAACACATTCAAGCTCGTACGCTACTGTTTCACGAATGTTCTCGCTTCTCGTATCTAAAGAATGAAAGGGAAACAAGTCAATACAAACCTGTGAGAGTCACAAACAGTAAAACTGTTGAAAGTCCATAAAAACGTTGGAACATGCTGTAAGTGTTCGAGTGTACCGTCGACCAGACAAAAGCGGGATCCAGCTGTGCGAAGATATATATGTGTCGCCTCTTCCTAGCGTCTGTCAGGCAGCTCATCAAGCGAAACCGCACCCAGATCACTGGGGATATCTTTTTCTACGGAAGCACCTATAGAAACGAAAGCATTCACGCAGGTCATATATGGAAGAACCATGCGCACAAGCTTCTGGGAGAAATGGCTTAATGGTACTGCGAGAGTTACGAAGACGCCTTTAATCTCAGACTCTCTGCAACATGGCGCATTATCAAGGGGCTACAAACCTTCTTACCAGCAGAATACTGTTTTACCTGCTAGAAACAGCTAAAACCAGCCGATGCTGGTTGGTCAACTGGCCTCCCAGCCATACATCTAAAATTACATTTTTTGTTTGTTTGTTTTTTTGCACAAGAGTGAAAACGATTCTATGGAAAGAATATTTATTTTATTAGATAAAACATTTTTCCTAAAATGTTCTCCACAAATTAATTTACAAATTCAAATGTCATGTGCTTATAAGGACAGATGGTATAAATTCCATACACAAATTTTAAAACCCACCAGAAATGGTGAGATTACATTCATATTGAGATTAAATGCATATAAATTCAGTGACATGATTAAAAAGATAGTTCAAACAAACAATTCGGTCATCATTAAATCATCCTCGTGTCGTTCCAAACTTGTGTGACTAAGTATTTTGTTGAACTGAAAAGTAGAATTTTTGAATCATCATAACACAATGATTTTCCATTCAACAGCGATTGATAGTGACCACACATCTCAAACTGAAAATAAACAAAACATGCATGTTTCCTTGGAATATGTAGTTGTATGGGCTACCTTTATGATGATGTTTTTTTTTCTTTTGAAGCTTTACAGTCATGGCAAAAATGAACAACATAAAAAGAAGGGGAAAAAAACAACAATAGCATGCAGGTTTTAGAACAACATGAGGGTGAGTATATGATGACAGAGCCGTCAAAACTATGCTTTCAACAACATTATACACCTTGAGCCATAAAACTGGCACACTTATTTAATCTCCAGCATCTCATGTTTTTACAGACTATGAGGCCTGAGAGAATTTTTCAGAAATCCATCCAAATATTTTCCCACAGGTTCACCATGAGACCCCTCAAACCTAAGCTTTCACTTCTTCACAGTCACCGTGTGCAATATTTCCAACCTCTAAAATGCGGATTCTATCAAGGGAATTTAAACTTTAAATGAAAAACTTGTTTAACAAAGTAAAAGACTCAACTATAGTGTCTTTCACAAGTTACATTTACATATGATCAGACTGAGCGAATGTTTTGCATATTTGACAAGCTGTCCAAAGAGATGGCTCAGATCTCCCAGAGAACTCCCCCCATATCCCAAACTGGGATAGGAATAGTTAGAAAGTGAGGAGCTGGGCCTGAAAACTATCATAAAACAGAGGTAAGTTGGCTGTATATTTACTATAATGCTTAATTGGTTGATTATCTAAACGTGCTCCTCCTGAAAATTGTTAATAGAACATAATTTCTTAATATATACTGTATATACTTGACAAAACACAAAAAATCAAACTGATCAATGTGCCAAAGACAAATACAGAAGAAAAGTCTTGTTAAACAATTTAAAAAGTGCCTTCCCTTAAATAGGCATACAAAGAAAATATTACTCAAATAATGTCACTTTGTAGTTGATGAACATTCACTTATGTCAAGATCTCCAGATCTGCAGACATCAGGTCCTTTCATTTGAAATTCATTCAGTATTTCATTTTCATCTGTTCTGTCAGATAGTTTCCTCTGGTCCATTAAACAGCAGACTGCTGGATACTGAAAAGTTCATTTTGTGATGTAATTAACAGTTACTCTGGATCTGGGAGTGAAGTGAATGAACAGGTGCTCCATAAAATAAAAACATTGAAGCCATGAAGAAATTAGCCCCAGAGTAGAGGCCTAAAAACTTCCATTGTCACAATCCCTTGTTAATTGTGGACTCTGTGATTCGGCAGTTGTAGCAAACCCAAGGATTCATAACCTAAGCAAGGATATCACTCTGAGAGAATTTCTTCATAGGAATAGGGCTGTGTTTGCCATTCTGTGCTATGTCTCCATTTTGTGCACTAGGCTTGGCATCCTTCAGGCTATAATGGCCCATCTTGGCTGTTTTGTAGTAGATAGAGTAGATGAAGATGAAGATGACTGAGATGAACACCACAGTGACTGCGATAAGTCCCGCTATTAAGGGCAGGTAATCCTCTGTGTCAAGAGAAATAAAGCACACCAAAAGATCAGACAAATAACACAGCCTAAACAGACAAGTGCTAAAATAGCTAATAAAAACAACAACAAAAAACATTTTACCATATCAGAAGCAAACAAGCAAAATGAAATGGTTACTCATAGCACATGTGTTTCAATGCATTTCAATGTTTCTCTTGCATCCTTTTTAATGATTTCGTAAATTTCATTCATTATGATTTCTGAACATTATGCATTTTATTTTTAAACAAGTGTCTGGCCTGATCAAACTTAAAGTTTTGAAAGATCTAGGGGTGCTCCGATCACGATCGGCCGATCGTTAATGCGCATCGCGTCAGTAAAGCCGGTTTTCTAATCAGCGATTAATTCCATCAGGTGCGTGATTTCACATAGAGCAGCTGTTATTACACAGAGCCGTTGTTAACTGAGAAGATGCACCAAAAAACGCTGAAAATGAAGTGGATTGGCGCATCTTCTCTTTTAACAACGGCTCTCTGTAGTAACAGCTGCTCTATGTGAAATCACGCACCTGATGGAATTAACCGCTGATTAGAAAACCGGCTTTATTG
This sequence comes from Carassius auratus, assembly GCF_003368295.1. Classification (NCBI taxonomy): domain Eukaryota; kingdom Metazoa; phylum Chordata; class Actinopteri; order Cypriniformes; family Cyprinidae; genus Carassius; species Carassius auratus. The sequence continues at coordinate 378,672 of NC_039245.1, forward strand.
ACGAGATGCGCATAATGATCGGCCGATCGTGATCGGAGCACCCCTAGAAAGATCCCCATATTTACTCATTTAAACTCCAAGAAAGCGGAAAGAGTTGGAAGTGTAAACCCCCAAAAAATGCAAAAAATGCATAATTACCTTTTAATACCATGTTTACTTGTCTGGTCGTCTTGCCAGCAGAATTCTCTGCAACGCAGGTCACATACTCAGGTGTTGACTCTGATATAGTAAGAACTTCATTATAAACTATATCATTTGTGCCGAGGATCCAGCTGATTGTTGGTTTTGGGTTTCCCTCGGCTTCACAAACAATCTCCTCTGAATATCCTCGAAACACAGGCACTACAGAGGGCAGTTTGTTCTCATTGATGATCGGTTCAACTACAGGAAAGAGCAAAGACAAAAACAGTTTTCGCATGATAATAATCAAGACCACTGAAATACCTGCTAAGAACGTGAACAAATGATTGTACATACAATGTACAGTAATGCTGAGATTTGCTGATTTCATTGTTGAAGTTCGTTGAGTTCCTTCTGCTTCTAGCTTTGCTTCACACCAGAAATGAGATCCATTATCAGCTTTGTCTGGGCGGATCTGGACTGTATATGTTAAAATGTCTGGAGTCTTGATGGTTTCAATGATGTTGTTTTTATTCTGTTTGTACCATCCCACATCAACAATCTTAAAAGGAGCCACATATTTAATCGAGCACTGGAGGTCATACTGCTCGCCCGCTATCATTGGTTCTGTGTGATTCACAGTTCTGATGGAAATATCTGGAAGACATATCAAGCATAACAGAGTAACTGAAATCCCATATTCTTCATATAAGTAAAAAAAAATTACAATTAAAAAAAAAACATATCCACGCTTAAGCTGACTGCTGTTTTGGCACAAGGTAGGTTTGTAGCTTGTGTGCTGCAGCTATTGCTTTTTGACCACAAAGAACCATCAACCATGTTTCAAAACAGAGTCACAATCTTGTGTAGTTTTCCCAGGGCACTTAGTTAAGTGAGTAACACCGTCAAGCCCAATACAAAAGCCTTTCCTTCCATTATGTGAACTAGAAACTTCCTATTTTGTGTTGTTATCAGTGTGGTATTTCCAGCGGCTGTGATGTTTTGCATTTCATGGACACATTTTCTCTAAATCCCTTCTAGCCTAAACTAGCTGGTTTAAACTGGACTCCCAACCAGGCAAACCTAGTGTTTAGCTGATTTAGCTGCACAGCCCCAAATCCCTCAAAAACTAGCCAGACCCGGGAGACCACCTAAGGACAGTAAACCAGCTTAGGCTGCTTGATTTAAGATGTTTAGCAGGACCCCAAACACAGTTGCACGTACGAGTTGTTCAAGCAAGAGGACAGTTTAACTGAAAATAAGCATGTTAACATTTGCCAGTAATCAAGGTGAAACAAAACTGTGATGTTTCCTCATAAATACTAGCTTCAGGAGACCCCTTACCTTCAGTCCGTGACGAAATTTTTAAAGACTAACTCTGCTGTCCATCTACAACTACTGCCAGACTGTGTCTGTGGTTAAACAGCTAAAAGCAGTCTGTTAATGAGAGCAAACACAGTGTATTTATATTGTTTGACGTTATTCTCTCACTATTTAAACAGTGTTACTGAGTCTTCTCAGAAGCGAGTCACAGCGGAAGAAATAACATACCAGGGCCTTTTAATCCCTCTTTAACTTATTTAAACCCCCTTTCTAAAGTTTAACACGGAAAACTGATCTGATAACATATAACTTTTTCTTCAGGATTGTTAAAAAATAACACTAGTTATAAAAATGTCCTACCACACAACGCGTAAGGCAGCAACAGCAGATCCAAAAACAGACATGTGAAGAGAATCCGATCGCGCCGAGCCGTCATTTTAAATGTAGCTGCGCTGTATCGAAAGCGTTTTAACCAGATAACGGTGTTTAACTGTTCAGGCAGTAACACAGCATACAGTCTCTGACCCTTCATTTATCGCAGGAAACCACTGCCCAGTCTTCCCCTCGCATAGCTGCCCGGTTCAGTTAATGTTATCCCTCCCCCACACATCTCTCTAAAAGTGCACGTTGCAACTTTATTCATTTGCACCCTTGTCACGACAAATCGGGGACTATAGAGATAGGGCTCATTCACCTGTCTTTTAGATAAAGTCTATTTGAACATCGCATTACGTCTTTAAAGACCAAAATGTGTCTCAAGATATGAGTCATACTGGACCCCCACAAACATTGGTCATGACTAATGCATACTTCCCTACTATACAGTATGCAGAAAGGAGCAGTCTGAAGACTAAGTACTCATGAATAGATGATCATTTCTCAGTGTGCAACCAGCGTCACTCACAAGCGTTCTTGTGATTCAGTTGTAACAGTAAACATTAACAGATCTGTTGTACCAGCAGGCAACACTCTGCAGGTCGAGCTGAATAGGGCATTCAGTAGTGTTCTTCAGTACCACGTGCTTTACAAATAATGAAGCTAGTATAGAATCAAAGCAGTGCACAAGTATATACAGCTAGTAGTAGTTCCAACAGTTTCACCCCCTAAAGCAATGTATCATACTTCTGACATGTTTGAAAGATGTATATCCACATGCAATGAAAACTAAGCTATTTTATTCTACACAAGAGTATGGTCCACAATTATGCCACCATTTTAAAACCATGCAGCCAGCCAAATTCCACTCTTTTTAATCTACATAACATAAAGTTTCAGTGTCAAAATAAATAAAGGTGAGACATAAGGTATTTCTACGACAACAGTCACTACAAACATTAGCATTAGCAAAGAGGTCAATGTGTCAGCCAGCAAAACAAACCAAAATACATGTACCGTTCAGCCTTACCAACTGGCAGCCAGTTTGACGCTTCAACTAATGCTATACACATACAAGCTTATGAACAATTATTTTAGCTAATGTAGAATACATCAGCCAGGTTTAGAGCTATATAAAACAATATATATTCAGTCTTTGCGAGTGACAAGAAAGTTTCAGGGGTGCAGTACCACTAAACTAACAGGTCTGGTTTATTCCCCCTGCGTTTCCCAATAGGAATTATGACCATCATTGCTAAGATCTTAAGCTAATGTAGAGCTACTGCATTCACAGTATTTCTTAAACTAAGTTTTAAAAATATATTTTCTATAATTTTACAGTACAAAATGAGTGAAAATAGAAATTCTTTAAAACTGTTTTCTCAAAAATGCATTTATTTATCATGTTTAACACTTGTGCACCAAATAAGACTTATATTATATGTGAATTCCATATAATAAATAGACTATATTCTACAAAAAATTAGATTCTATTTAAAGTGAGGCCTGAGACAATTTACATTCTTTGATCACAAAGTGATCATACAGCTTAGGAAAAGGAAACTCTTGTTCCAAATCCTAAAGTCGCCACAAAATTACAACCTCTAGTGCTTCAGTGTCTTTCTCAACATAGTTGTAATAATTATATATATCTATATAGCTGTATAAATATTAAAAATGATTAGTGTGCCTGAGATATACAATATAAGTTTTGCTTTTTTTAAGTGTATATATATATATACATACAATAATCCAATAAAAGCCTAATAAGGATGCTATTCAGCCATTTTTAGTTGATCAACATCCTCAGAAACCAGTGTTTGGCTGTGATACAGTGTGAAATACTAAGTGAAATAGCACTGGTCTGTATGATTTCACATCGAAATTTGATCCGACTGATCTGTCTGCAGACATTGAAGCTCAGAAGATAGACCCAGCATAGAGAGTGATAACCAAAGCAGACATATTGCTCTAACAGAGTTCATTCATGGGGACTTCATCCGCTAAGGGTTCTTTATGTGCTTTGGGCTCCTTCACATCATAACGGCCCGTCCTGGTTTTTTTTTTGTAGTAGGTGAAGTAGATGTAGATGAAGATGATGACTGAGATGGCCACCACTACAGCAGCAATAATGCCTAATATTATGGGTACGTAATTCTCTGTCAAAAATAAAAACAAATATATGAGTAAATCAGCTATTTAGTGAATGAAATCCAAGCAAGCAAAACTTGGGATTGATCTCTATCCTGCATTATGCTTTCAACATATTAAAAGTGGAGCATCTAATTTAATTAAGTCTAGGAAAATCCATGCAAGACAACAATGATGACGCAAGCCAAAACACTTAAATATAATAAGCCATAATGTGATCACAGTGACATTAACACTGCAAGATGAACAATACAAGACCAACAAACGAAACAGCTTCTGACAAAAGTGCAAATACTCTGTGAAAGGCCAAAACACTAACCACAAAAGAAGCCATGAATCTATCCTGACAACAAATTTTCATATTGTAAATAACCAAAAGAAACATTTTGTTTAATATCAGACCAGCAAATATGTATATGCATTAAAACATACAATTCTAAACAGTCAAAATTCCTTTTTGTAGTAATACTGTTAGTTTTACTAAAGCAAACTGAAACAAGCTCTTGGAAATTGCTAAAAAAAAAAAAAAAAAGAGAGAGAGACACAAATGCATAATTACCTTGTATGAACACTTTTACTTGTCTGGTCGTCTTGCCAGCAGAATTCTCTGCAACGCAGGACACATTCTCAGGTGTTGACTCTGATATAGTAAGAACTTCATTATAAACTATATCATTTGTGCCGAGGATCCAGCTGATTGTTGGTTTTGGGTTTCCCTCGGCTTCACAAACAATCTCCTTTGAATACCCTCGAAACACAGGCACTACAGAGGGCAATTTGGTCTCATTGATGATCGGTTTAACTACAGGAAAGAGCAAAGACAAAAAACTGCTTTCACAGTAAACAGAAACAGATCTATTGTACCAGCAGGCAACACTCCGCGGGTCGAGCTGAATAGTACGGTGACTGGGAGAGGACATGGTCGGGTCACTTAGTTTTGTCATGGCTTCAAGATATTAATTTGTGGGAAAATCATATTAACTCGTGGGAACTTCTTGTTATGTCGTGGAAAGATATTATTTTGTAAACAAAATCAATTTCTCGTGGCCATGACTTCTTATGTTAAGGGAACGACATGTTTTTCTCGTGGCCACGAGTTTAATTCCTAAACAAACAAGCATGACCATAGCAAACTGGGATTATTAGAAATGGATTGGTCAATATTTTATTTTGAATTAAGAAAATATTATATTAGTTATTATAGAAAATATTTTATTATTAGATTATTATATTAACCATATGCCTTGGCTACTGGACTTTATTAGATGCCAGTGGCGGCGCTAATGCAGTGCTTGACGGGACTATAGCCACATCACAAACTTACTTAGCCCTGGCACAAAACATAGTTTAATTTGTAAACACGCTCATTTATCATTTATCTGACAATTATGCCAGGGTTGTACCGATGATTCGCTCAGCAGTTCGGACTACCCTCTGTAGTCTTCTGAGGTCAGATTTAGAAGCTGAGCTGAACCAGACAGTTACTGAAGTACAGAGGATGGATTCGATGATGGCGGAGTAGAACTGTTTCAGCAGCTCCTGTGGCAGGTTAAACTTCCTCAGCTGGCAAAGGAAAAAAAAAACCTCTGCTGGGCCTTTTTCACAATGGAGTCAATGTGAATGTCCCACTTTAGGTCCTGAGAGATAGTGGTGCCAAGGAACCTGAATGACTCCACTGCAGTCACAGTGCTGTTCAAGATGAGTGGGGGGAGAGCAGGGGAGTTTCTCCTGAAGTCCACGATCATCTCCACTGTTTTGAGCGTGTCAAGCTCCAGGTTGTTGAGAGTGCACCAGACAGCCAGCTCTTTAACCTCCTGTGTGTAAGCAGACTCGTCACCTTCCTGATTGAGGCCGATGAGTGTGGCGTAATCTACAAACTTCAGGAGCTTGACAGAGGGGTCCTTAGATGTGCAATCGTTAGTGTACATGTTGGTGGTGGGAGAAGAGAAGAGAAGTGGAGAGAGAACGCAGCCCTGGGGAGCTCCGGTGCTGATTGTACGGGTGCTGGATGTGTATTTTCCCAGCCTCACTAGCTGCTGCCTGTCTGTCAGGAAGCTGTTGATCCACTGACAGACGGAGGTGGGCACGGAGAGCTGAGGTAGTTTGCACAGGAGAAGGTAGGGAATGATAGTGTTAAACGCTGAGCTGAAGTCCACAAATAGGATCCTAACACAAGTCTCTGGTCTGTCTATGTGTTGCAGAACATAATGCAGTCCAAGGTTTACTGCGTCGTCCACAGACCTGTTTGCTCTGTAGGCAAACTGCAAGGGTCCAGTGATGTCCATCAGGTGGGCCAGCACTAGTTTTTCAAATAACTTCATGACCACAGACGTTAAAGCCACAGGCCTGTAGTCATTTAGTCCTGTAAATCCTCATATGCACATTATTGCTGTTACTGTATTTGGGTGTTGTTGCAAAACTCAAATGTAAACTTTTCATGACTTTTCATTTTCAAATGTAAACTTTTTTCAGTTTTTAACTGACTAAAGTTATGACTACTGACTTTATATATTTGAACGTTTGATAGACGTGACGCCATTACGTCATCGCCAATGAAGTCATTACGTCGAGCGTAAAAGAACCGCTGAACCGTTTTTTTCAACCGGTTTATTGAATCGAACCGTCCGAAAGAACCGGTTTGTGGAAAATAATCGAACTTCCCATCACTACTGTATAGTAGTAGGCTATCATTTACAAAGGTATTCAGAACGTTAAGTAAAGATATGGAAATGAAGCAAAAACAATTTATATAAATGAATATAAAATATAACCAATAAAAATAGTCTAATAATAATAGCAATAATAATATACAAATATTATGGGGAAAAGACAATCAGTTAATGGACAAAACTGTAGGGTGGATAAAAATTTTTTCTTATATAATGCACTTTATGTAACATTTATTCATGATAAACTTCATTTGGAAGCTGACTATAACAGATAATAAGGTAGCCAAGGCATATAGTTAATATAACAATATAATACATTTGCTGTAAGAAATCAAATACACTGCTCGACAATAATCATTTGTAAACAATATTTTTTTCCTAATGGCAATTTTATGATTGTTTTATATAGGCTACTACATTTACTTAGTTAATATTTAAATTTTCTGCACAGAATAAGGTAGAAAATATACTTCCTACCTTTCTACTAACGCTCCTTTCATGCATCTGATTATCAGATAAAGCTTGCGCTCTTATTTCAAGGTTGTTGTTAATGCTGTGGTTATAAGCATTGTTAAAACATATTTATCATTCAATGGAACTGTGCGTATGATTTAGACACTTACATCTCTGCTCCATACATGCAATAAATAAGCAGCTTTCGACTGCTCAGGTAATGCCGTCATTAAGATGCAGAGAGCCATTGACAAGCTACATAAAAGTAAAGCTACTTCACTTTAGTATAACTGGCCAGAGAGATCACACGTCATCAGCTGCGTCAGAGACGAACAATGTAAAATTAACAGAATTCATTTGTGACTCTGTTCGCAATGACAGTCACAGGTGGTAGCGTAAACAGTGGAGTGCGTGAAGGATAGATGCAAGGCACGAACACTGTTCAAGGTCTCCATTAAATTTCTGCATGTAGTAATTTAATGTATATATTTTGAAAGCATTGAAACGCTATAGAAATCACGATTCATTCAATTCTTAGCGTTTTAAATCGATTACTGTCCGAGATCGGTGATTCATGATTCAAACATCATGTTTCAAGATCGATGCATATGAATCGTCAGGGTTCATTTCAACATATTAAAAGTGGAGCATCTAATTTAATTAAGTCTAGGAAAATCCATGCAAGACAACAATTATGACGCAAGCCAAAACACTTAAATATAATAAGCCATAATGAGATCATAGTGACATTAACACTGCAAGATGAACAATACAAGACCAACAAACCAAACAGCTTCTTACAAAAGTGCAAATACTCTGCGAAAGGCCAAAAACACTAACCACAAAAGAAGCCATGAATCTATCCTGACAACATTTTCTCGTGATAATTAGCATATTTAATATAACCAAAATAAACATTTTGTTTAATATCAGACCAGCAAATAAATATATATAAAAATTCAATTCTAAACAGTCACAATTCCTTTTGTAGTATTACTGTTAGTTTTACTAAAGCAAGTTTTAACAGCTGTTGTAAAAAAAGAAAATGACACACAAATGCATAGTTACCTTGTATGAACACTTTCACTTTTCTGGTCGTCTTGCCAACAGAATTCTCTGCAACGCAGGACACATACTCAGGTGTTGACTCTGATATAGTAAGAGTTTCATTATTAACTGTATAATTTGTGCCGAGGATCCAGATGATTGTTGGTTTTGGGTTTCCCTCGGCTTCACAAACAATCTCCTCTGAATATCCTCGAAACACAGGCACTACGGAGGGCAGTTTGGTCTCATTGATGATCGGTTTAACTACAGGAAAGAGCAAAGACAAAAACAGTTTTCGCATGATAATAATCAAGACCACTGAAATACCTGCTAAGAACTTGAACGAATGATTGTACATACAATGTACAGTAATGCTGAGATTATCTGATTTCATTGTTGAAGTTCGTTGAGTTCCTTCTGCTTCTAGCTTTGCTTCACACCAGAATTGAGATCCATTATCAGCTCTGTCTGGGCGGATCTGGACTTTGTATGTTAAAATGTCTGGAGTCTTGATGGTTTCAATGATGTTGTTTTTATTCTGTTTGTACCATCCCACATCAACAATCTTAAAAGGAGCCACATATTTAATCGAGCACTGGAGGTCATACTGCTCGCCCGCTATCATTGGTTCTGTGTGATTCACTGTGCTGATGGAAATATCTGGAAGACATATCAAGCATAACAGAGAAACTGAAATCCAATATTCTTCAAATAAGTACTTTTTTTTTTTATAAAACTTTATAAACATATTAACCATGTTTCAAAACAGAGTCACAATCTTGTGTAGTTTTCCCAGGGCACTTAGTTAAGTGAGTAACACCGTCAAGCCCAATACAAAAGCCTTTCCTTCCATTCTGTGAACTAGAAACTTCCTATTTTGTATTGTTATCAGTGTGGTATTTCCAGCGGCTGTGATGTTTTGCATTTCATGGACACATTTTCTCTAAATCCCTTCTAGCCTAAACTAGCTGGTTTAAACTGGACTCCCATGCAGGCAAACCTAGTGTTTAGCTGATTTAACTGCACAGCCCCAAATCCCTCAAAAACTAGCCAGACCCGGGAGACCACCTAAGGACAGTAAACCAGCTTAGGCTGCTTGATTTAAGATGTTTAGCAGGACCCCAAACACAGTTGCATGTAAGAGTTGTTCAAGCAAGAGAACAGTTTAACTGAAAATAAGCATGAAAACATTTGCCAGTAATCAAGGTGATAACGCAGCGACAGCAGATCCAAAAAGAGACACGTGAAGAGAATTTGAGAATACTTTTCTCGAAATAATGAGATATTTTCTTTTTAAAACCTCATCTTTTTTCTTTAAAATGACATCTTTTCTCGTAATAATTTGATGTTTTCTTGTTATAAATTTTTTTTTTCATAATAACGAGATATGTAATAAAAATAATATAATTATGTTGTAAAAACTGCATTTTTTTCTCATTATGACAACATATTATGTCATAAAAACTATGTTTTCCTGTTATTATGTACGGTGACGCATTGTTGCAATACGCATATAATTTTGTCCACTCATTTATGTCGTAATAACAAGATGTTATGTTGTTTTAATGTAATCTTTTTTTGTTAAAACGACATATTTTCTCATAATAATTAGATGTTTTCTCATTAAAACAAAATATTTTCTCATAATAATGAGATATGTCGTAAAAACAATATAACTGCCGTAAAAACACTATCTTTTTCTTGTTATAACAACTGTATTGTGTAATAAAAAACTATATGCTTTCCCGTTATTAGCAGCATCATGAATAGAGGATAATTTGTGAGTGTGCAACCAGAGCATCACTCATAAGTGTTCTTGTGACTCAATTGTAGTAGTAAACACAAACAGATCTGTTGTACCAGCAGGCAACACTCCGCGGGTCGAGCTGGATAGTACGGTGACTGGGAGAGGACATGGTCAGTTCACTTAGTTTTGTCATGGCCACAAGACATTATTTTGTGGATCGTCATATTAACTCGCGGGAACATCATATTATGTTCATGCAATGGCAATGCACCACCCTTAGAGTTTATCTGAGGATAGTGTAAGATGAATTCAACAGATCACACGCACCTGCAGCGCTTCTGTGAATGGAGAAAACAGAAAAACCATAGGCTTACATAAAAAGGAATATAGGCATATACACTAAATATATTTAACTTAAATCATATTGACAGATTAACGAAATGAAAGAAAAAATGTGTTATAGTGCAAAGATGTTTTGCTTATTTTTTACCAACCAGCGTTGGTATGACCAACGCGCTGACACAACTTCATTTTGCCATATTGAAGCCTGTTCATTATCAAAATAAAACAGTTAAAGGAACAAATAAAAAGTTGCACCGCTTCATTGTACAAAATGTTGCGTTCAGCTTTACCGCGCCTCACTGAGCCGATGTGAAGGATTATGTTTTATGTCCATGAAAGTACAATTACTATATACTAAATCATATTTTAACATCCAGATATGCAAGGAACATGGAAACATTTGATTTGTGCCGAATGAGAGAAGTAGACATCACTTTCACCTTAAATTAATTTGTTTTTGGATTGACGTTTTAGCCTAAACGTCATAGGATTTGTTTTTATTATGTTTGTAAACATTTTACTTTAGACTACAGGCATTTTAGCCTTCATTATTTTGGAAAGTAATAGGGCTAATAAAATGCGACGTGAGCTGTGACTTAAGTTTTTTTTTCAAAACGCAAACTTATACAAGTGATTTAAAAAAAAAAAAAAGATATTTAAAAATGCAGCAAACATTTTTAAATATCTTAAAAATACTTTGATGTCTTTTAAGTGTTGATGTTTTTTTTTTTTTTTTTTTTTAAGTAGCTTACATTTGGCCAAAATCTAGAGAATATGATGCTGTTTTTTTTTTTTTTTTTCAGTTTTTAAGCCGTTTATAATTATGGTCTATTAATTAGCCAAAATAAAATGAAATATATAGTCAATTTTAAATTCATTCCAGCAAAAATTGCAGTCAGTATAATCAAAGCTTTATTTGCATTTTGAGAATTTACAGTAGGCTATTATTTACAAAAGTATTCAGAACGTTAAGAAAAGAGATTGAAACGAAGCAACAACAACAACAACAACAAAAATATATGCATATATATATATATATATATATATGCATATATATATATATATATATGAATATAAAATATAACCAATAAAAATTATCTAATAATAATAAAAATAATAATAAAATACAAATATTACGGAAAAGGACAATCAGTTAATGGTCAAAATTTCTTATTATATGCACTTTATGTAAGATTTATTCATGATAATCTTCATTTGAATGCTGACTAGCACACATAATAAAGTCCGGTAGCCAAGGCATATGGCTAATATAATGATTTAATAATAAAATATTTTCTATGATATTTTCTTAATTCAAAATAAAATATTAATGAATCCATCTCTGATAATCCCGGGTTGCAATGGTCGCGCAGGTTTGTATACAAATGAAACTCAAACATGTCGTTTCCTCAACATAGCATCTCGAGGCCACAACATAAGGATGCCTTTACCTCGACAAAATGATCTCGAGGCCACAACATAATATGATGTTCCCATGAGTTAATATGACATTCCCACGAATTAATATCTCGTGGCCACGACAAAACTAAGTGACCCGACCATGTCCTCTCCCAGGCACCGTAGAATAGGGCATTCAGTAGTGTTCTTCAGTAACTTGTGTTTTACAAATAATGAAGCTAGAATCAAAGTAGTGCACAAGTAGATACAGCTAGTAGTAGTTCCAAGTAACAGTTTCACCCCCTAAAGCAATGTATCATACTTCTGACATGTTTGAAATGATGTACATCCACATGCAATGAAAACTAAGCTATTTTATTCTACACAAGAGTATGGTCCACAATTATGCCACCATTTAAAAACAGACAGCCAAATTCCACTCTTTTTAATATCTTCATTACTTTTTAACAAGTTTCAGTGTCAAAATGAACAAGGGTGAGTCATAAGGCATTTCTATGACAACAGTCACTACAAACATTAGCATTAGCAAAGATGTCAATGTGTCAGCCAGCAAAACAAACCAAAATACATGTACCGTTCAGCTTTACCAACTAGCAGCTAGTTTGACGCTTGGACTAATGCTATACACATACAAGCTTCTGAGCAATTATTTTAGCTAATGTATAATACATCAGCCAGGTTTAGAGCTATATAAAACAATATATATTCAGTCTTTGCGAGTGACAAGAAAGCTTCAGGGGTGCAGTACCACTAAACTAACAGGTCTGGTTTATTCCCCCTGCGTTTCCCAATAGGAATTATGACCATCATTGCTAAGATCTTAAGCTAATGTAGAGCTACTGCATCCACAGTATTTTTTAAAACTTAGCATAGTTTTAAAAAATATACTTTCTATCATTTTATATACAAAATAAGTGAAAATAGAAATGTTGTGAAATTCTTTAAAGCGGTTTTCTCAAAAATGCATTTATTTATCATGTTTAACACTTGTGCACCAAATAAGACTTATATTATATGTGAATTCCATATGTTATGTCCAAGACATATTGCATGCTGTGGATGTGTTCCCTATTGTCTCCTCTCTAACAGGATTGGTCCAAGGCTTAATGAGGGACTGCCAGGGGTTGGACCAGACACAGGACCTGTGTTATAAATTCCCCCAAGGAATCTCGCTGGAGGGCATGCTCTCCCTTTTTGCTCTCACTTTTTTTTTTGATGCTAGCTGTGATCATTGTGCTGTGTGTCTCTCTTTGATAGGACATGCTGGCTCCTGTGTGTTAGACGGTAGGGAAATTGCCGTTAGATCTTAAGTCTTTAACAGAGTGCTTTTAGCCATATGTGCTTGGAGAGCTTTATGTCTTGAACAATAATCCAATAAAAGCCTAATAAGGATGCTATTCAGCCATTTTTAGTTGATCAACATCCTCAGAAACCAGTATTTGGCTGTGATACAGTGATTGTCAGCTGGATCTGAGAGTGAAGTGAAATAGCACTGGTCTGTATGATTTCACATCGAAATTTGATCCCACTGATCTGTCTGCAGACATTGAAGCTCAGAAGATGGATCCAGCTTAGAGAGTCATAACCAAAGCAGACATATTGCTCTAACAGAGTTCCTTCTTGGGGAGTTCATGCGCTAAGAGTTCTTTAAGTGTTTTGGCATCCTTCACATCATAACGGCCCGTCCTGGTTTTTTTGTAGAAGGTCAAGTAGATGAGGATGAGGATGATGACTACCACCACTACAGCAGCAATAATGCCTAATATTCTGGGTATGTAATTCACAGTGTCTAAAAAAAATCAGAATAAAAAAAAATATATATATGAGTAAATCAGCTATTTAGTGAATGAAATCCGAGCAAGCAAAACTTGGGATTGATCTCTATCCTGCATTATGCTTTCAACATATTAAAAGTGGAGCATCTTATTTAAATAAGTCTAGGAAAATCCATGCAAGACAACAATGATGACGCAAGCCAAAACACTTAAATATAATAAGCCATAATGTGATCACAGTGACATTAACACTGCAAGATGAACAATACAAGACCAACAAACCAAACAGCTTCTAACAAAAGTGCAAATACTCTGTGGAAGGCCAAAACACTAACCACAAAAGAAGCCATGAATCTATCCTGACAACATACTATTAAATTGTTTTCTCGTGATAATTTGCACATTTAATATAACCAAAATAAACATTTTGTTTAATATCAGACCAGCAAATATATATATATATATATATATATATATATATATATATATATATATATATATATATACACAAATTCAATTCTAAACACTCACAATTCCTTTTGTAGTATTACTGTCAGTTTTACTAAAGCAAGTTTCAACAGCTGTTGTAAAAAAAGAAAATGACACACAAATGCATAGTTACCTTGAATGAACACTTTCACTTTTCTGGTCGTCGTGCCAACAGAATTGTTTGCAACGCAGGACACATACTCAGGTGTTGACTCTGATATAGTAAGAGTTTCATTATTAACTGTATAATTTGTGCCGAGGATCCAGATGATTGTTGGTTTTGGGTTTCCCTCGGCTTCACAAACAATCTCCTCTGAATATCCTCGAAACACAGGCACTGTGGAGGGCAGTTTGGTCTCATTGATGATCGGTTTAACTACAGGAAAGAGCAAAGACAAAAACAGTTTTCGCATGATAATAATCAAGACCACTGAAATACCTGCTAAGAACGTGAACAAATGATTGTACATACAATGTACAGTAATGCTGAGATTTGCTGATTTCATTGTTGAAGTTCGTTGAGTTCCTTCTGCTTCTAGCTTTGCTTCACACCAGAATTGAGATCCATTATCAGCTCTGTTTGGGCGGATCTGGACTGTATATGTTAAAATGTCTGGAGTCTTGATGGTTTCAATGATGTTGTTTTTATTCTGTTTGTACCATCCCACATCAACAATCTTAAAAGGAGCCACATATTTAATCGAGCACTGGAGGTCATACTGCTCGCCCGCTATCATTGGTTCTGTGTGATTCACAGTGCTGATGGAAATATCTGGAAGACATATCAAGCATAACAGAGTAACTGTAACTTTTAAAAAAAAAACATATCCACGCTTAAGCTGACTGCTGTTTTGGCACAAGGTAGGTTTGTAGCTTGTGTGCTGCAGCTATTGCTTTTTGACCACAAAGAACCATCAACCATGTTTCAAAACAGAGTCACAATCTTGTGTAGTTTTCCCAGGGCACTTAGTTAAGTGAGTAACACTGTCAAGCCCAATACAAAAGCCTTTCCTTCCATTCTGTGAACTAGAAACTTCCTATTTTGTGTTGTTATCAGTGTGGTATTTCCAGCGGCTGTGATGTTTTGCATTTCATGGACACATTTTCTCTAAATACCTTCTAGCCTAAACTAGCTGGTTTAAACTGGACTCCCAGCCAGGCAAACCTAGTGTTTAGCTGATTTAACTGCACAGCCCCAAATCCCTCAAAAACTAGCCAGACCCGGGAGACCACCTAAGGACAGTAAACCAGCTTAGGCTGCTTGATTTAAGATGTTTAGCAGGACCCCAAACACAGTTGCACGTACGAGTTGTTGAAGCAAGAGAACAGTTTAACTGAAAATAAGCATGTTAACATATGGCAGTAATCAAGGTGAAACAAAACTGTGATGTTTCCTCATAAATACTAGCTTCAGGAGACCCCTTACCTTCAGTCTAATGGTGATGAAATATAATTATCTTTTAATCTACAGTATATCAGCAACTACTACCAGACTGTGGCTGTGGTTAAACAGCTAAATGCAGTCTATTAATGATAGCAAACACAGTGTGTTTATCTTGTTTGACAACATTATTCTATCACTATTTAAAACGTGTGTATGGCGACTCAAGTAGTGCGGCACAATTTAATTTCTAATTGTAAAATTACAATTATGGATGCCACAATTACGTAATCGTTCAAGGCGGCAATTAATTATTAAAAGTCTACCTTTGTTATTCTGCATGCTTAAAATGCATTTTCTTTCTTTCTACATTATCTTAAGGATTTTTCCTATTATTTTAATTTTAGTTTTAGTATAACATTATAATACCATTCATGTTTAAAAATATATATAATTTAAAGAAGAAACCATCATCCTTTCAACATATTAAAAGTGAAGCAACTAATTTGAATAAGTCTAGAAAAATCCACACAAGACGACAATGAAAACGCAAGCCAAAACACTTAAATATGATAAGCCATAATGTGATCACAGTGACAAGATGAACAATTCAAGACCAACAAACAAAACATCTTCTAACAAAAGTTAAAATACTCTGTGAAAGGCCAAAAACACTAACCACTAAAGAAGCCATGAATCTACAGTATCCTGACAACATAATATTAAATTACTTCTCATGATAATTTGCATATTTAATATGACCAGTAAAAAAAAAAAAATTCAACTCTGAAACAGTAAAAATCTGTAATACTACTTTATGTAGTAATACTGTCAGTTTTAATAAACCAAATTGAAACAGCTGTTGGAAATTGCTGAAATAAATAAATAAATAAATGACACACAAATGCATATTAGTTACCTTGTATGAACACTGTAAAATTTCTGGTGGTCGTGCCAACAGAATTCTCTGCAACGCAGGACACATACTCAGGTGTTGACTCTGATATAGTAAGAACTTCATTATAAACTATATCATTTGTGCCGAGGATCCAGCTGATTGTTGGTTTTGGGTTTCCCTCGGCTTCACAAACAATCTCCTCTGAATATCCTCGAAACACAGGCACTACGGAGGGCAGTTTGGTCTCATTGATGATCGGTTTAGCTACAGGATGGAGCCAAAAACACACAGGTTCAGAGCTTTTGCATCTGCATTCTGCATCTTAAATTTCTTATGTTAATCAATATTCATTTTAATCTTGTAGTTTTCAAGAAAATTACCCAACTTAGATATTTGACTAGAAAAAGTCACATGCTGCATCTGATCCCTATTACTACAAAACTTGCTGAGTCTGCTTGATTTGGACGTTAACATATTAACAAAGATTAATCATAGGAGCTAATAGATCTTACCCTTACGAAAGGAAAATATATTTACCAATATATTTCTTAAAATATATTGTGATATATTGTAATATATTATTTTCCCTTTTTATTTCTAATATTTTATATATTTGAATACATTTACTAATATATTGATGACACATATAGTATATAATATATTGCAAAATATACAAATGATTGGCGCTTTCAATATATTGCAATATATTGGAAAAAATAAATATATATAAGAATATATGCCTAATATATTACATGATATTTTCCAATATACTGCAATATATTTTTGTTTCATAAGGGTACTTACAATATACAGTAATGCTGAGAAAGTCTGATGTTTTATTTGGAGGATATTGAGGTCCTTCTGCTCCCAGATCCAGCTCTGCTTCACATCTGTATTGAGCTCCATCATCATCTCTGTCTGGACGGATCAGGAGTAAGACGGTTTCGTTCACTGGAGTCCTGCTATACTTGATGGCATTGGTTTGATCCAGCAGAGTCTGTCCTTTATACCATTTGACAGTGAGATTGTGAACAGGAGCAACATTTTGAACATCACACTGGAGCTCATACTGCTGTCCCTCTATCATTGGTCCTGTGCGTTTCACAATGCTGATCGACACATTGTCTGGAGTCTCTGTGGAGGAAGATTTACAAACTCTGAAATCTGCAGTGATGAATGTACATTCATTATATATTTATGAGAATGAAAAGACAAAAAAAAAATCAATAACAGAGAAACTGACTGTAAATAATGACTGGGAGCTCTATTAAACACTGTCTCTCATAGTTTATGTAGCAGGATGGCTGTATCTCCCATTCTGTCAGGTGTGACACTCTCCATATGATCAGACTGTTACTGGTTTTGGGCACTGCTCCTTCACTGGATTCCCATCCCATCCCTTTATGTGAGACTGAAGTGCTACAGTTAACTGCTACAGAACCGTTGTATCTCACAACAACACGCTGCTGGCTGAGCTGAACAGGACATTCAGCTTGTGCACCTGTTAAACACATTGAAGAGTAGGCTGTGATTTACAGTATTTTAATAACTTATAATGTTACAAGAAACAAAATTCATATTACTAATCTGACAACATATCAGCAATAATGCCAAGGATTTCCCCCCAAACATTTATATATATTTTCAGTTGACTTGACAAACTATACAAAATCACAATGTACTTTTAAAATGTATGTATACATGTATGCACACAGTGTTTTTAAAGTAAAGTTACTGCCATTCAATTTTCTTTTTAATGCACTTAACTTGAAACTTTAATTTGCATGGTTTGTTTTTATACATCTGACCTTAAATTAATCCTTAATGGTACTAGTCTAAAACTAGTCTTAATGGTAAATCAATGTCTTATCTATAATAAACTTTCAATAGTGCCTTTTAAAAGCAACTTCTCAAAGTGCTTCACAAGAATATGATCAAATAGGACATACAATTGAACAAACAATGCATTGACGTAAGTGAAATACAGACAAAGGTATAAAACCAAACAAAAGCTAACTATCAAAAGTTTAACAAATAACTAAAAATTAAGAAAATGACAAAATAAACAGGTAAAGCTTTCAAACATATATGTATGTATGTGTGTATGTTTTCGGGGAATATTAAAAAATATAAGGGATTTTGCTTGCCTTATCTCCAAAGTTTTGGAGAAACTGAAGAAAATCCCTGATCACCCATAGATTTTGAAAGAGTACACTGAACAATTAATAAGCCAAATTCAGAGGAGCGGAGATCATGCACTTGTGTGTAGGGAGTTAAAAACTCAGAGAGAGGTATCAAACCATGCAGGACCTTATAAGCATGCAAATTTTAAACTCAACGAAATCTAATGTGGGAGACTGATGTTTTTGGGGGAGATTGAATAGGGTTAATGTAAAGACTGATGTGGAGTAATACATCATAAATTATTGTTACAGCATTAATAGTGAACGTGTGTGTGATAATTTGCTTTCAGCTTACTGTTGATCATACCAAACTGAAACCTTACCAAAGAAGCTCACTAAAATCACCAAAAGCTTAGTCACACTAAGATATTTTTT